>NW_017731593.1:902177-962846 GCF_001890085.2 Hipposideros armiger
CAGTCTATCTGAAGTGTACCTGGCGTATAAGACGACCCCCCACTTGGAGGCATATTTTTCAGGGCCAAAAAATCGTCTTATACGCCGGCAAATACGGTAGTTGTGGGCTTATCAGATAACAGCTTCTATTATATTGAGATATTTTCCTTCTATACCCAATTTGTTGAGACTTTTTATCATGAAAGGATGTTGAATTTATCAAGTGCTGTTTTCTGCATCTATTGAGATGGCCATACAATTTTTATCTTTCATTCTGTTAGTGTGGTGTAATGTGGTGTATCATATTTATTGATATCGCAAAAGTTAAACCATCCTTGTATCTCAGGGATGAACCTCGCTTGATCATGGTGTATGATCCGGTTAATGAGCTGTTGAATTTGGTTTACTAGTACTTTGTTGAGAATTGTTACATGTATATTAATCAAGGATATTGGCCTGTAGTTTTCTTATACTACATCTTTATCTGGTTTTGGTGTGAGGATGATGCTGGCATTGTAAAGTTTGGGAGTGTTCCTTCAATTTTTTGGAAGAATTTGAGAAGAATTGGTGCCAATTCTTCCCTAAATGTTTAGTAGACTTCATCAGTGAAATCATGTGGTTTTTAGCTTTCGTTTTTTGGGAGGTTTTTGATTACTAATTCAATCTCCTTACTTGTTATTGGTCTGTTCAAATATTTTATATTTTCATGATTCAGTCTTGGTAGGTTGTATGCTCCTAGGAATTTGTCCATTTCTTCTAGGTTTTCCAATTTATTGGCATATAATTGATCATAGTAATCTCATGATTTTGAGTATTTATGTGGTATCAGTTATAATGTCTCTTCTTTCAGTTACAATTTTATTTATTTTAGCCCTCTCTCTTTTTTTGGTTACTCTAGCTAAAGGTTTGCCAATTTTGTTTACCTTTTCAAAGAAACGACTCTTAGTTTTAATTCTTTTCATTGTTTTTCTATTTCATTTATTTGTGTTCTAATCTTTATGATTCCCTGCCTTTTGCTAACTTTAGGCTTAATTTGTGCTTCTTTTTACTAATTCATTGAGATGTAAAGTTAGATTATTTAAGATCTTCTTAATTTCTTAATATGTGTATTTATTATTTATTTACTAGATGGGTCAGCTGGTAGCATCCACAGGCAAGCCAGGTTTGTTATTGGGGTCTCTAGTTGGGCAAGGCCACTGCCCCTGCTCTGAAATTGTGCAGAAGGGGGTGGGGGCATTTGCCACTGGCTGGGCTCTGCAGTTAAGCAGGGCTGCTGGTTGTGTTCTGTGGTCATGTGGGCCCATTAGTTGCAGGCTGTGTTCCCTAGCAAGGCAGTGCCACTGCTGGGATTCTGTGATTGGGCAGGGCTCCAGGTTCTGCTCCACAATTGCTCTGGTTGGGTGAGGCCTCAGGCTGTTCTTCCTGATGGGATGGTGCTGCTGGCTGGATTCTGTGTTGAGACATGGCCATAGACCAGTCTTTGTGGTTAGACCAAACTTAAGGGTGTGCTCTGTGATCAGGCAGGACTGTAGGCTGTGCCTCAACACTGAGTCGGGTCACTGGCTAGGATGTGTGATCAGGTAGGCTGTTTACTGTTGGCTTCACTGTTGGGTGAAGTCACTGGCCAGGCTCCCTAGTTATGTAGGGCCTCTAGTTGTACCCCATAGTTAGGTGGGACTGGAGACTGTGCTTCACAGTGGGCTGGGTTGCTGTCCAGGCTCTTTGGTCAGGTGGGGTCAGAAGCTATGCTCTGCAATTGGGTGGGGTCACTGGCTGGGATCCCTGCCTGGGTGAGGCCTAGACTGTGTTCAGCACTCAGGCAGGGCCCTATGTGCTCTGATGCAGGGTGGGTTTGTAGGCTAGGCTTTGCAGCTGGGCAATACTGTAGGCTGGGCTTCAAGGCTGTTGAGGGTCACTGTTCAGACTCCTTGGTGATGCAGGGCTAATAGTTATGTTCAACAGTTGCCAGGGCTGCTGGCTTAGCTCCCTGTTCAGGCAGGCTCTCTGATATGCTTCCTGGATGCCAGACATTTATGGCTATGCTTCCTGGTGTGCAGGACTGGAGGCTATGCTCAGCCTTGGAAAGGACCACAGGTTTGCTCCCCAGACCAGGTGGGGCCCTAGAATGGGCTCACTGCTCAGATTGCCCATTGGCTGGGGATCTAAATCAGGCAGAACTGACAACTAAGTCAGATGGGACCACTAACTTGGTCTGTGGATCTCTGGCTGAAATTTCTGCTTGGTATAACTGCAAGCAGGAATGTGGTCAGCCTACATCTGAGCACTGCTTGCTGTAAGCCCCACCTCCCTTCTCTGTCTCCATCTGATACCCAGTGGTCAAGCTCAGCAGGTCTCCCCAGTAATCCCTGTGAGGTTAGACCCAAATGAACCTCCTGGGAAGCATCCTGTAGCACTAGGGAAACTGGTTGCCTACCTTGGCCTCTCTTTTCTCATTGTATGAACTGTAGTCCTGGGTTGGGAGCTCTCTTGGTGCATAGTGTGCTCGCCTGGGGGAGGGGCAGTGTGGTCAGAGTGTAGGTGCTTCTCTAACCCTTTTAATGTGATCCTTCTGTCTCTGTTGTCCAGAGGGTTGCTTCAGCCTCATCCTCAGGTTCTGTGACATTCATATTGCTGTTTTGTCCTATGTGAATTAAAAATGAAAAACAAAAAGACAGATTGAAAAAAAATGAAATAAACTGTCTTTATTCACAAATAACATTAATATATAGAAAATGCCAAAGAATTGATAAAAATGTCCTTAAATAAAATGAGTTAACAAGATTGCAGGATACACGAGCAATATACAATTATCAATTTTATTTCTATATGCTAGCAATAAATGATTAGAATTCAAAAAACTTTAAAAATCATATAAATTACACCTTCCAAAGTATTAACTATAAATCTAATAAAATAAAATACATTGATGAGAGGATTCTTTTTAAAGGAAGCAAAAATAGATGTACACAAATATAGTAAACTGATTTTTGTCAAAAGTGCAAATGTAATTAAGTATAGACAGGATAGCCTCTCCAAAAAATTATGGTTGGAAAAATTGGACATCCATATGCAAAAATATGAACATTAACTATAAGAAAATTAACAAAATAAATTACATAGTTAAATTTAACATGTAAAATTCTCAGTTCTAAGAGGAAAATATAGAAGAAAATCTTGGGTTAGAGAGAGTTTTTAGATGTAACTCTAAAGGAATGACCCTCAGAAGAAAAAAATGATGATAAATTTTACTTTATCAAAATGAAAAGCTATTGCTCTATGAAAAACACAGTTAAACGAATAAAAACAAAAAGCACAGCTGGGAAAATATATTTGCAAGTTATATATCTGACAAAGTCTTTATTTCCAGAATATATAAAGAATTCTCAAAATTCAAGAATAAGAAAACAAACAAAAAATCCATTTAAAAAATGGCCAAAAAATCTTAATAAACACTTTACCCAAGAAGATATACAGGTGGCAAATAAAGACATGAAAATATGTGTCATAGAGAAATGCAAATTAAAACCTCAAGGGGGTACAACTGCACACCTATTAAAATAGCTAAAATGATTTTTAGGAGGAAATAACAAGTGTTGGTGAGGATGCAGAGCAATTGGCATTCCAATACATTGCGGGTGGAAATGCAAGATGTTTTTGCCATTTTAGAAAATAGTTTGGCAGTGTTCTATAAACTTAAAAATACATTTGCCGTATGACCCAGCAATCTCACTCCTAGATATTAGCAGCAAAAACAATGAAAACTTATTTTCACATGACAATATTTATGTGAACATTTAATGTCAGTTTTATTAAAAATCATCAATAGATAGAAGCAACTCAGGTATCCGTCATTCAACTGGTGAATGTATAAAGAAGCTGTGCTACATCCATACAATGGTATACTGATCAGCAATTAAAAAGAATGAAATGCTTTTTCCATAACAATATAGATTAATCTTTTTTTAATTAATGTATTTTCCAATTACAGTTGACATTTAATATTATATTAGATTAGTTTCAGGGGTATAACATAGTGATTAGACATTTATATACCTTACAAAGTGATCACCTTGATAAGTCTAGTACCCATCTGATACCATACCTAGTTATTACAATATTATTCACTATATTCCCTATGCTGTACTTTACATCCTCATGTCTGTTTTTTTAACTGACAATTTGTACTTCTTAATCTCTTCTAACTTTTTCACACATCCCCCCACCCCCAATCTGGCAATCATCAATTTTTACTTCGTATCTATGTGTTTGTTTCTGTTTTGTTTGTTCATTAATTTTGTTCTTTAGATTCCACATTGTGAGATCATGTGGTATTTGCCTTTCTTTGTCTGACTTATTTCACTTAGCATAATACTCTCTAGGTCCATCCATGTTGTCCCAAATGGCAAGATTTCATTTGTTTTTATAGTTGAGTAATATTCCATTGCATATATGTCCCATATCTTCCTTATCCATTCGTCTATCAATGAACGCTTAGGTTGCTTCCATTTCTTGACTATTGTAAATAACGCTGCAGTGAACATCGAGGTGCATGTATCTTTTTGAATCAGTGTTTTTAATTTCTTCAGATAAGTACCCAGAAGTGGAATTGCTGGGTCACAGGTAGTTCTATTTTTAATTTTTTGAGGAACCTCAATACTGTTTTCCATAGTGGCTGCACCAATCTGCACTCCCATCAAAAGTGCTCACGGGTCCCTTTTCTCCACATCCTCGCCAACATTTGTTTGTTGATTTATTGATGTTAGCTGTTCTGACAGGTTTGAATTGATATCTCATTGTGGCTTTAATTTGTATTTCCCTGATGATTAGTGATGTTGAACATCTTTTCATATATCTGTTGGCCATCTGTACAATTAAGGCCTGACAATTAAGTTCACGAACTCATCCTAGCAAAAAGTGCTAGAAACCTCATTGCTGAATACCACTATGGTCACCTTTGAAGTACTCCCTTTGGGAAGCTATGCACTGATGCCAGTACTTAGTCCATCCTTTAATGCAATTCTGAAACTCTTTTTCTGGAATTGCTATCAGAGCTGTCATTATCCTTGATTATCCTGTATTATACTTGATGTTCTGAATGTCATCAAAATGCCTTCCTTTCAATATTTCCTTTATCTTCAGGTAAAGAAAGAAGTCATTGGGGGCCAAATCAGGTGCGTAGGGAGGGTGTTCCAATACAATTATTTGTTTACTGGCTAAAAACTCCCTCACAGTCAGTGCTGTGTGAGCTGGTGCATTGTCCTGATGCAATAGCCATGAATTGGCGAAAAGTTCAGGTCGTCTAACTTTTTCACGCAGCCTTTTCAGCGCTTCCAAATAGTAAGCTTGGTTAACGTTTGTCCAATTGATACAAACTCATAAGGAATAATCCCTCTGATACCAAAAAAGGTTAGCAACATCATTGCAACAAATTTGCTAACTTAATTGTCGGACCTCTTATGTATTTTTTGGAGAAATGTCTGTTCAGATAATATAGATAAATCTTAAATGCACTTATTAAGTGAAAGAAGCCAGACCTCAAAGGTTACATATTGCAGGAATCCATTTATATGGCACTTTGGAAAAGACATATCGTTAGGAACCAAGGACAGAATTATGGATTCCAGGAATTAGAAGGTAGAGGAAGAAACTAACAAAAGGGAAACACATCGGAGTTTTTAAGAGGGTGGAAATATTGTATATGGAGTTATAGTAGTGCATCCATGATTCCATGCATTTGTCAAAACCCATAGAAGTATAGTCCACAAAGAGTGTATTTTATTATATGTGTCTTTAAAACATCAGCCAGGATGGGAGAGTAAAGATGAAATGCAGATTGTGACAAATAAAAGTAACTACACTACAAATGAATAATGAGAGCTCATGTACGTAAGTTTGGTAAAAAGTGATTTGACTAGATTCTGTAAGGTTAAAGACAGATATAATTTTCTCTACCATTGTATTCTAGTTGGTAAATGTGTTTCTTACAGAAGTGTGGTTTATCAATTTTGAAACTATACATGTGTATTAGACTTGAACAAATAAGTAAATATGCTGTGATAATGAGAGCCAAGTTTCTTGGAGAAAGAAGTTTCAGATAAGCAAGGAGGGAAGGTCTGAGTGTACTGGGTGTTTCTGGATTAGAGTTGCAGGTATCCACATGAACTCATAATGGCCTCAATTGGCACAACTTGAACAACAAAATAAATAATAATAGTACTGGATTATAACCCAAGGAATAAAATAAGCACCCATGAGTCCATACTGACATAAATAGAAAACTGAATAAATAAACAAATGGGGAGAAGGGACACTAATACAGTAATAATTGCTACAAGCAAGTTCTACCAAATGGTGGCTAAATTTAGTGAGTGAAAATGAAAGTAAGATAATGCTATTTCCCCCCAAATATTTCTTAATTATAAAGCACATCGTCCCAAATATTTATTAATTACAAATGAAAAAATTGTAATTTTATAGTGAAGAAACTTCACAGACACTGCCTAATCTAAGTGATCAAAGTTAGTGTTACCAGGTATTATATTGATATCATCTACCCTCTGACAGGTGGACAGCACCTCAGTGTTATCTTTCCCAATACTGTGTAACCTCAATCTAATAATTAGAAAACATCAGACAAACCCAAATTAAAGGTCATGAAAGACAAGGAAAGACTGGTGAATTGTCACAGATTAGAGGAGACCAAGGAGACTTGACAACTAAATTCAATGTGAGATTCTGAATTGAATCCTAGAATAGAAAAAGGGCTTTTGTGGAAAATTGGTGAAAAATGACTAAAGTCTCTAATTTATAGTATTTGTGCCAATGTTAATTTCTTATCTTTGATAATTGTCCTGTGGTTAGATAAGGGTAAGATGGGTGAAGGGCATAGTGGGTACTCTCTGTAGTACTCTGTAAATTTTCTGTAAGTCTAAAATTATATCTAAATAATTTTTTTTAATGACAAAAAGCTATACTTCAGTTTTAACTATTCCATTAAAAATATACAATGACATAAAGGCACACAAAACTTTTCATGACCTTGTTTCAAATTCTTTGTTTTACACTTCAAAAATCTACTGGCTTATTTCTATAATTTTCCCCTTTTTTTTTTAATGGTGAGATAAAAGAGAAAGCTTTAAGCTGCAGTTTATAAACTCTTCTTTTCAAGTAACAGATTGTGGGTGTGGAGAGTTTTTATTCCCCATAAATGAAAAGCCAAATTAGATATAATCATCACTAGATTCTATCTGTTTAACTTTAATTTTCAAAGTACTAGAGGCATCTTTTGATGCTGAGCAGAATTTTGAACAGATAAATGTAACTTGCGGAACTGGATTTTATGTGCGGATCATATTGAGGCAAATTTGCAGTTATGATTTTTTTCCTTCTCATCAACTTGTACTTCAGCATTTGCATTTCTTATTTCTCTTTGATCTACCCAATTGTTCGCCATCAGTATTAACTAAATAATGCATTATTATTAAAAACAAAACCAACGTATAACTGTAAAAGTTAATAGGATGGCACCAACATTAATTGGGTAAGAGATCGCTTAAATAACCAAGTCATCAACAACTTCATTTCATTTGGGCTCTCCTAACTGCTATCAATTTTCATCTCGTAATATTCAGAGGTTCTCCAACTATTCCAATTTAAATAAAAATATATGTTTTCCATTGTTTGATTTAAAACCCTCCGTTGGGCACAACTGATCTCACAGATTCATTGCACACAAAGATGCTGCTAAGAAATTCGTCTTTACTGTACTAAGTCACAAACATGACTGGCGATAGGTTATGGTAGAGGAGGAAGATACAAAAGCAATGAGTCATGATACGTAACTGTTAGATATTTGAAAATTTGTGTGCAATGAGTCTGTGACATCAGTTGTGCCTGATGGAGGGTTAAAAATATAGAAATTAGAACATATGACATTGCTGACTTTAATACCTCCCTGAATAATGTTAAATCTCTCAATGTTCACGAACATTTGTTTGAAAAACACAGACCTGGTGAATAGTGGAGCATCAACCATTTTGAGCTCTCAGTTTGCTTACACAGAACAGAAATAAAAAATTTAAAAAAAGTCAATTTTGTATCATTTAGGGTATTTTTAGCTGTAGAAAGTATGACAGAAAGCCCAAAGGCAGGGTGGCTGTAGATTTTAATTTATTCACTTAATGAAGACCTAGACAACTCAGCTTCTTTATATATTTCTGCTGCCACATTTTCCTACAGAATTTCCAGACATAATAATGTCTCAAGAAAGAAGTCTGTTCTTCTCTGTCACTTTTTAAATGTGAAGGAATCTTACTACAAGTTTCCCACCATCCAGTTGACATCCTTTCATGTCTTGTTGGCCAGAATTATGTCACTTTTCCATCCCTAAACCAATTACTGGCATTAAATCAATATACTAATCTAGGAATGACTCTGAACTGAGAGTATAGTCACTTTCCCTGGAAGCTGGATACTTAGATAAAGCTAGTTTGTGTTGACAAGGAAGACTGGGTTAATGGGTATTGAGTGGGCAGCCTACCGTGTCTACTAAAAGTGCCTTTTGGAAGGAATTTTAGTTTACAAAATTGCACAGAAAGGGAAGTGCATAAGTAATAAGAAAAGCTTAATTCAGTGCTATAAGAGCCATGAGAGGAATATACCCAAGATTTTCTGAATGCCCCCAAACTAGGAATATTGGGGGCTCTGCCATCAGAGATGGCTTCCTGGAAAAGGAAACACATGGACTGGATAAGGCTGGCAGGTATGGGCTTGGAGCAGTAAAGACCGATGAGATCAAGAAGGGCCTCATGTTCTGCACCAAGGAGTGTTTGTACCACTCTAGAATGGACTGAAAGCAGGTAAAGGACTTTAAACATGTAAGGGCCATTATAACATTTGCTTTTAAGAAAGATCGCATTGTACAACAAAGACAGACTGCTCCTCCCTCTGGCATTTTATGCTTTTTATTATCTGATCTTCTTATTTAGCAGTTAGCATTCATGTTCCACTGTGAGTTAGTTTTTATGGCACATACTCATGTAACAGCAGCCAGATCAGGAGCACATCACCAGCATCTTAGAAGGAACCCTTTCCCTCTTCCAAGAATAACTGCTATCTTGACATTAATTGGCATTAATTTGTTTTGCTTGTTTATTACTTTCTATAAATAAAATCATGCAATATGTATTCTTGTGTTTGGCTTGAGATGCCTTTTTATGGAGGAAAAGGTAGAGTCTACCTTTTAATAAATCTTAGGTAAATCTAGTGAAATCCAGAAAGAAATATTGAAAAGTTGATTTGGAGAAATGGTAGGGAATAATGGTTTAAAGAGTGTGGCCTGAAATTGGATGAACTTGGGTTTATATCTTTGTTCTGTTACTTGTAAGAGTTTTGACCCTGGGCAATTATTTACCTCTCTATGCTTCAGTTTATTCATTTGTAAAATGTTGTTAATAATAATGCTATCTCATAAGACTGTTCTGGGATTTATCTAAGGCAATATGTACCAGGGTGCCAAAAAAATGTATACAAGTGGACACATTGGTCGACATTGCTCAAGCAGAAGTGTCTGGACGCTGATGGTAACCACTTTGGCACCTCTTGTAATTGCAGAAGTCAAATGTGACTTGTATTCATCTTTCGTTATCAGTCTATATTGAGTATTACAATTGTAATACAGTTTTCCTTTCTTAAAACATGTATACATTTTTGGGCACCCTCTGTATAAAGTGTTTAGCACTATGCCAAGATACAGAGTAAGTATGAGTAACTAATAACACTATTATTTGTGATTACTTAGAAAGGAACAAGGTATTCAATATTTACTAAGATTAAGTGAAGACCAATTAACCTCATAGTAAAACAACAACAATAAATGGGATACTAGTCTTGAAAGCCAGAGGCCAGACATAGAGTGTGTCTTGAAGTTAGCCAGGCATTTGATAAAGCTTCTCATGATATCATTGTAGGCGAGATACAGGAATTGGTCTTAATGACAGTCCTCCTCAAAACTTTGTAGCCATTAGCTTCCAAATCATGTACTATATCAGAATCACCAAGGTGTTCTACTAAAAACATAGATGTCCTGACCCTTCACCCATTGTAAATCAAATGAATTAAAATTACCCCAGGTTTTCTCCAGGAATCCACACTTCGATCAAGTTTTCTGTTTAAATCTGATTTGCTGCCAAGTTTTAACCACTGAACTGAACTGGGCAAGTGCTCCATCCTTGGTGCTGTTACAGCTTTAATGATGATTTAGTGTCTGGAATAGAATAGATGTTCAATAAATATTTATTTGTTGAACTGTGAAAGAAATCTCTGGAACATGCATATTACTATCATCCGGTTCAACATTTTCATTAGCAGTTTGAAAGATGTTGAAGGCATACTTAACAAATCTACCAATGGCAGAAAAGATGGAGCATATCAAAGAGAAATGTAAAAGTAAAACTACTGTTTAATCAGCATTTCATGTAAAATGGAAGCAAAGATCTAGTTCCCTACATAGTAATGTGAACAAACAATAGGACAAAGGTTATCAACAAAATAAATATCTTCAGCTACATTCATCAATGTGGCACAGCTTCCCATTTGTCTATCCCAGAGCTAAGTAAGCAACGGGACTAAATCTGGTATACTGCTTGCTTTTGCAAATAAAGTTTTATTGGAACACAGCCACATTCATTTGTTTACATATTGGCTATGGAAGCTTTGCGCTACAACAGCAGCGTTGAGTATTTGCATCAGAGATTATAGAGCCTACAAAGCTGAAAATATTTACACTTTGTCCCTTTGCAGATAAAGTTAGTCAATCCCTAGCCTACTCTCCTCATCTTCCTTAGTACTAGGACCTACAACTGTTATCTGGGCATATGGCTGCCTCAAGATTGCATTTCTTGGTGTCCTCTGAGTCAGACATTTCACATGACTATATTCTGGACAGTGAGACATTTGTAGAAGTATTGTATTTCATTTTCCTGAAATCTTCTTTAAAAGATAGCCCCTTCACTCTTCATGCTGGTTGGAAATTAAAGCTCATAGCTGGAGCAAACCATCTGGGTCCATGCCAAATAAAGGCCTAGGTTTGGCAGCCAGGACTGGAAAGGGCCTAAGTCCCTGAGTCCATGATGACTTTGTGGAATTTTCATTATAGCCCTTCACTTCCAACTGCCAGGCTTTTTTTTCTTTTTTTTTTTCCATACAGTAAAAAGAGTATTGTGGTGTTTAGGCCACTGTTCATTTGGATGTTCTGTCACTTGCCTATGAACCTATCCTAACAGATACAGGTATACTGCTTAGGTGTTAGAACTGATTCTGCTAGTGTAACCACATTTGGAGTTTTTCTTGCCTTGTGAAGTTACAGAACTCTCCATGACTAGAAGGTTCTAAGCAAATCCTGAATAACTACCTGTCAGACAAGTGATGCAGAGTTCCCTGAATTGAATGGAAGTTAAACTATATGACCTCCAAGATTCTAAGTTGGGTATTCCTGGACCACATTTTTCTTTATTAATGGAAAGTGTTAAATGGGTTCTTAGTTCAAGCACTTAAAATGATTAAAGTAACCAGCCAGAAAGCCAAACTGCCAAAATGGAAAGTACAGAGGGAGTAAAATATCAGCACAATTTTAACTTTCTATTTACAGCAAAGCAATGATTCGGATGGTACGTTAGGCTCTCATTGAGGAAAGCACTAATGCTGTGTCAGATGACAAAACCTTCTGTCCAGTAAGTTGGAGCTATCCATTTATATGCCGGGACAAGGGAACAATATCACTACTTCATATAGGTGATCACTTTCTGCATAAAATGTACATCTGATTTTATTCTTTTACAGACTGTAGTTAAATTGATCCCAGCATGAACACGGCTAATCTGTAAATAACCTTATGTATCCTCTATTAAATAAACATCAAGGAATAGGAAATTTTATGACTAGTAGAGGATAATAGGGATTATGTGACTCTGGAACAACCATACCTTCTCTTTGTTCATGCCTCTTTATTTTTATTTTTGCAAGACTGAATATATATCACCGAGTTTTACCTAAAGCTGTCTACTCTGGAAATATATGTATATATATATATATATATATATATATATATATATATATATATATATATATATGTCGGAAAATTCATGATGTATTTTGTCTATGTTTTTCAAAGGTCATTTATTTATGTAAAGAACAAAGATCAATCAATGATATGTTGCCCATTTTGTTCAATAACCTTTTGCCATGTTTCAGTGAGCTTCATAATTCCTCATTCATAGAAGGAATTCCTCATTCATAGAAGGACCTGTCTTTATTTGTGAAAAACTGAACAGGGTGCTGATTTACAGCCTCATCTGAATTGAACGTTATACCACACAAGGAGTTTCGAAGAGAGTGAAACAAGTGGAAGTCTGATGGCGCAAGGTCAGGCGAGTATGGTGGGTGTGGCAACACATCCCATCCAAGCTCCCATAATTTTAGCCGGGGGATCAAACTCGTGTGTGGTCTCGTGTTGTCGCAATGGAACACAATGCCTTTACAATTAACAAGCTCTGGACGTTTTTGGGTGATGGATTCATTCAAACTGTCCAATTGCCAACAGTACACATTCAAATTGATTGTTTGGTTCCTTAGTAGGAGCTCAAAAAACACGACACCTTTAAAATCCCACCACACTGAGAGCATAACCTTCCTCTGATGAATATCTGCATTCGATGTCTTTTGAGGTGAATCATCACATCAGGACCAAGACCGTTTGCGCACCACATTGTTGTCAGCAATCCACTACTCATCACCAGTTATCATTTGCTTCAAAAAAGGATTGTTTTCCTCATGTTTAATGAGCATATTGCAGATATTTAAACGTGCCATCAAATGAACTTCTTTGAGTTCATGCGGAATCCAAATATTGAGCTTGCTTACATATCCCAGCTTCTTTAGGTTGTCGTGAACGCTTGAATGATGGATGTTCAATGTCTCTGCAATCTCTTGTGTCATGTAATGTGGGTTTGACTCGATCAATGCCTTTATTTTGTCATCAACCTAGGTGGGCCTCCCTGACCGAGGAGTGTCCTTGAGATCAAAATCACCAGCACGGAATTTCGTGAACCATCGTTGGCACTGATGTTCTTGTAGAGCATTGTCATCATAAACTTTATGCAACTTTTCACAAGCTTGATGCATGTTCTTCCCTTTATGGAAATAAAACAGTAAAAATGGCAAAAATGGACAGTTTGGTCTTCCATCTTTAACTTGTTGTAAAATCTCCAAAACTCAACCAAATCACTCAATTTTTTTTTAAGAATGAAGCTAGAGCTGTCAGCTGTCAAATGACATAGCAATGACATAGATGCGAATGACTCTAGTACTTCTAAAAATGAACCAGTGCCATCTGTTGCAAACATGCGTCATGACTTTTCCGACAACCCTACAACACACACACACACATACACACACATCCATCTTGTTCTGTTTCTCTGGAGAGCCCTGAATAATACACTACTAGTACATTAAATAAAAATGCCATGAGCTTTCTTTCCCAGCCTCCTTTGCAGCTATATGTTATACTTATATAGATAACTCCCAGGAAGATTTGCTCTAAACTTACCAAGGTTCTTTTGTGTTGACTATAATGAAGATCATTTATTGATATTACATTATCATAAAGTTAGAAAGACAAAATAAGTTATACTCAAACTAAGTACACACACACACACACACACACACACATTTCAGTCATGACCATTATTTGTGATTGTCTACAGGTTCTGTTCAGCCCCTCCCTAAGGAGTACTTGCTGTTTTATTTCCAATTATGGTTTAGTTGGGGCTATTTGAAAAGGTAGCTAGCCAGTTCAGTACATCGCATTGGAGAATTAATTAGGCCTTAGGAACAAACAATTAAAAATACCAGAGGAAGGTTGTGTTATTTCCATGCAGCAATAACATGCTTATAAATTTAAAAGAAAGCAGGTCATTTGCTGTATGAGCAATGCTAATTAAAGGACATATACCAGCTATACAGAAAAAATTAAAAAGAAAACCTAAGGCCAAATGGTGCTCTGTCTCTTTTTTTTTAACAGCTTATGATACTACCACTTCTTAATTCTCCATACAACTAACTTTTTAAAAGCTTAATAGTTTTCATTACAGTTATCTCTTTACCCATCTTTTTGTGAAAAGTAGGAAGGTAAGGAATATCTCTGGAGGAAAGAGGAAGATGAAAGGGAAGCACCTCATAATAGTCCTCAGGATCCTTTCAGAAGTTGAGCGACAGAACTAAGAAATAGAATATGGCTTCCATTCCTACTTTAAGCACTGTCTCACCATAGTTCCATGGAACTATGTTCCATTTTCCAATTCATCTACAAATAATAATTTTTACTGCCTTCTTTCCAGTTCCAGGAACTCTCTTCATAATTTTCCTTCTTACCACATTGGTTCTGTTATAAATACTCATAAGATGGTTGTAATGACAAAAATAGCATTTTTTTTATTGTTAGTTTCAGGTGTACAGAACAATGCAATAGTTACGATTTTCACCCTCACAAAGTAACAACCCCCTTTCCCCCATCTATTGCTCTCCCACCCCCGATATCATGCTTATCTATTACAATTCCATTGAATCCGTTCCCACGCTCTACTCCATGTCCCGAGACTATATGTATATATATATAATTATAGTTGACATACTATATTATTCAACATCAGCTTCAGAAATACAATGCGGTGGTCAGGCCTCTACATCGACTATGAAGTGGACTCCCCAACAGGACATGGGTCTTTGATGGATCAGAGAACTGAGGGACGGGAGACCAAGGAACACTGAGATGCTGTTAGTTCAGGTGTGATACGCTAATGAACTCTAGGAGGAAGATTAAGGAAATGGGTAGGAAGGAACATGACATATTTTGCACACTTCTCTGCAGAGAATTGAGACGAAAAGACAAAAAAAAAACAAAAAAACTTCAAGCCTTTCCTGCAGCAAGAAGGTCTAATTGTTACTATGTTTAATAGGGACTAAAATTGATTATAATCCATTCATCTAAAAAGAGGTGGGAAAAAAAGGACATTAATTAGACTTCATGGTGTGTAGTTTTAAATATGTGGTTTCAAGATAAATTAAGAAATATTTTTGCTTTCTCATACAGTAAGCGATCTGTCACTCCAGCCATATTTGAAATATCTTATTTCATTATTAACAGTATTCTTTTAGAATTTCCAGAGTAATTTCACACAGATTATTTTATAAGTTTTGTATGGGGTAGGAAATAGAGAAATTCCTTTCGTTTGTGTAACACTTAAATGATCTTATTTGATACTCGCAGTCCTACCATACGGGTCTTTTTAGCTCATTCTATTCATTCACTGACAAAACCTTCGAACTCGTGCTTTTCAGGCCACACCATGCTGCTTACACTTGACTTGCTCATTTCTCTATCTGGAGGATTTCTCATTCATCCTTTAAATCCTGATTACTGCAAGGACTGGCCTTCAATCTGCCAAATGTGTATGTTTGTGTATGTTTGTGGGGGGTAGGTAGAAGCCATCAAGAGGGCAGAAAGTGGCAATGTTACCTTCCCTTGGTCCCATAAGGTCAACTAGTAGGCTTTGGGTTCTACGGATCATCGTGTGCAATACCTGAGGTCCTTTAATGAGCCAAATTCACATTCACAGGTGGAAAAATCATAGCTGAAGAAGAGCAGCTTTTATTATGGTACTCAGTTTAGGTGAGGGGCCCAGTTTTGATAAGTTACACCATAGCTATGCAGACATGTAAAGGCCAATGAACTGACAATTTTTTTTTTAATTTCACAAAAATATAGTACATTTAATTTTACTAAAATTTAACTATAGCAAAGATCCTATAGTAAGTCTGAAAAACATGCGTGAACTTTAATGTGTCAAAACAATAGATGTTAGCTCCTACAAGTTTCTTTTAAAGTTATCATTCATAGCTCGAGCTCAATTTTTGTTTAAACTGCATATTTCTTAGATAGCTTTAGTTCCCAGGGTGTAAATCTGAGTCAGATATCTCAGAAATTAGAATAGAGTGCTTATGCCTATGTAAAGATCAAACTATTTGAAACCATTTTTTTAAAAAATTTTTAAAGAACAACTTTTAAAACTTACGTTTACTTTCAGGATGATTTTCTAAAAGAAATTGAGAAAGGTTGGCATAAAAGTAAAATATTCTGTAAAAGAGATAGATGATGTTCAAAGTAACAAATACATCATGAAGAACTGATTAGAGATTGTATCTATTATAAATCCAAAATGACTACACATTAATTCAAGTATCTGTTAGTCTTTTCTAAATTACCTGACCAGTGGGTTTGGGTTACTTGGTGAGGACATCCTGAGTTACATACTTCCATTAAATGCTCAGATTCAGATAACATTTTACCTGGGTTTATGTTCGAACCATTACCTTATGCAAGTTTTTTGGTTTTGGTTTTGGTTTTTTTTCCCCCTTCTTCTTAGAGTTCTTAATTCCCTACTTCTTTTCTTGTTGACAGAAAGGCATATGCCTCCCTCTTTTCATCATTAATCATGATCATCTGAATCATAAAATTTGTGTAATGTGTCAATTTTATTCTTGAGAATATTCTTCATAGTGCTCACTGACTTTTGGTTCTAATCTGTACCAATTTAACTTGTAAATTTACATCTGTACCAATTTCATTTGTAAATCATGAATCTTAATGATTTCCAAATATATACATATATTTCCCATGTTACTCAAAGAAAAGGGTCATATTCTGTTTTGTCTTTTAAAAAAATTTTTGAGGTGAAGTTGATATACAAATATTGCACATATTTAATGCATCCAATTTGATGAATTTGGACATGTGCATACACTCATGAAACTTTCTGTTTTGACTTAAGCAATTGTGATAATCTTATTCTCTTTGCCAGTGATTGATTTGGGGATAATACATGAACATAATTGTGGCTAATGAAAAATAAGAGTAAATATGCTAAGTCTTCTGGGATAGTTTTATTCACTGATTCAAAGTAGAGAGAATGGGCTAGCAGAGAGGAAGAGATTCTCTGTGTTTTCTTTTTCTCCTGGAATTGCTCATGTCTAAATATGACATCTGAACTGCTTCGGCCATCTTGTAATCCTGGGGGCAGATTTTTCAGAAGGTGGCAGAGTAGAAAATTGAAAATAAATTGGATTTTTGGTGACAAAATTGAACCAATGAATTAATCAACCCTGGAGCATTGCTAACTCAGAGCATTCTGATTCTTGAAATAATAAATTTTCTTTATTGTTTAAACCAGTTGAGTTAGGGCTTTCTGCTAGTTATAGCTGAAGGCATCCTAACAAATAAGCTGACAGTTCAGAATTTTTTTTCATCAGAACCCTAGATTTGTTTCCCCAATTCTTTGTCTCTCATGCCTTACTTTTAAAAAAAATTCCCTTTCTGTTTTGCTTAAATTTAATTTCAGGTAAGTATTTTGTCTGAAAGAGTGCATGTGACCTGTTCTTCCTGTTATTGTATGCTTGAAAATGTATGTATATATAAATATAAATATAAATATATATATATATATATATATATATATATATATATATGTTGTGTATGTGTGCATATGTGTGTGTGTGTGTATGTTTACCTCCAAGCTTGACTGATATTTTACCTAGATGTAGTGTTTTATTTCAAACCCATTTTTCTGCAAAACTTTGAAAGCTATGCATCAATGACCTCTAGCTTCCAATGTTATTAATAAAAAAGCTTCATGCAAGTTTGGTTTTCATTTATGTGCAGGTTTTTCTCTGGAAAATTTTAGAATTTTATTTTTCCTCTCGAATCTTACAGCTGGGAAATTTCACAAGACATTTTTTGTACTCTCTTTTACTTGGTTCCTTTGTACCAAGGAAACTCTTTTAATCTAAAAATTTAGTTAGTCAGCTCAGAGAAGTTTTCTACTATTTCTTTGAATATCTTTTCACTTTCATTTGCTACTCCTGGGAGTCTTATTAGATAGATGAACCTATTTTTCATATCTTTTAACATTCTTATTTTCCCTTTTATTTTATTTCTCTTTTATGTTCATATTTTCTTATGATAAGTTCTTCAACTCTTTCTTTCAAATTAACAATCATAATTTTATAATAAAAAACTACATACAGAGCTCACCTATATGCTGGGTACCTATATTAGCTTATAGAATACAACAACTTTAAATGGTAGATACTAATATAACTCCATTTTACAGATAAGGAAAGTGAGGTAAAAAGAGTGTAAGTAATTGTCCAATGTTGCACAGCTATTAACTTGCAAAATCTGGATCAAATCCAGAGGCTGTGACTCCAGACTTTGTACTTTTAGCATTTAGTCTATCCTGGTTCGCTATTTGTTAGCAAAGAGGTTGTACAGATGATGTAGAAATCATTGTTCAAGAGATGAAGAAAATAAGTGAATGGACACAGCTCCTGGTTGTCTCACCACTTCCTCATGGTGGCTTACTTGAAGTTCAATGGTCAATGCAGCTCACGCAGAATAAGTCTGCCAAGTCAGCGACAAGTCTAGGATTGCAGCTTCTGCCTTTTATACTAGTAAGCTGAGGGAGGACCCATCACAGCACTCAAAACATTCTCTAAAAAAATATTTGAAACATGTTGTATCCCTGTTGCATTCTTCTAAATTCTTTTTCTTACTATTACCAGGTTAGGACATTACTGATCACATGTTTACTTTACCTGTTTTCTTTTCTATTCTTCTGTTTTCTTTTTTTCCCCCTCCTCTTCTCTCCTCCCCTCCCCTCTCTTCCCCTCCCCTATCCCCTTCTTTCCCCTCCCCTCTCCGCTCCTCTTTTCTTTTCTTCCCCCCCCCCCCCCCAACTAAGACTTTCTAGGAAGCAGCCCTATTCTGTGCGACAACATTTTCTTACATGCAACCCAATCCTTATGGGTTGCATTCAATAACAACCCATCTGCTTTCTAGCCTCCAGGCATTCTCTAAACTGTCCTGGACATTTCAGGCAGTCTTCCTTGTTGCCAGAGCTGTTATAGATTTATTAATTCTTTGTATAATTGCATTGTCATTTTAGCAGTAGTGGTGGAGGATAGAGAGATGGATGTACTTAGTCACTCATTTCCAATCAAATGCATGGCAGTCTGAATTCCTTCAGTTCTGAAATACTCATCCAAATACTCATCCATTCTCTCCAAAAGACATTTTGGAATAAGAAAAGTCTTTCCAGGAAGTTCACTTCTGACGTTATTTCTGGGAGAGAAGTAAGCAAATTTACAAACCTGGCATGAAACCAGTGCATAAGCTACTGGAATGAACCCTCCAGTTGAGTATATCCACCTCTACTGAACACACTGTCCAATTTTCAGAGTGCCCTTTGGAATACAGAAATCTTATCATTCTATTCCTGAGTGAAGGGAAGGGATACCTAGTGCTCAGTTTAAAACATGATTGCATTTGTCAGCAGACATATAGTTGAAAATCATTTTGAAAAATTTGGCCGTTTTACAAATGGCATTAGGAGTCTTTGTTAGTTCAGGCAGAATCATGTAGAAATATGATTCATCTGTTCTTTATGTAGGAGGAAAAAAAGATCAAATTCAGTAAATGAAAAATCTGAACCGTCAACAAAAAAGGAAACAATATGTGTCATTAAAATCAACACCAGCTTTGACTTACTATTACTGGAACTTTCACCACAATCTGTGGCACACTTGTAATAAATTACATTTTCCCCAGCATGTCAAATACTTCAGTTTAGTCTTGGCATTTAATCTACTGGAAAAGCCATTTATTTCTATTTCTATGTATGCCCCCGAAGCCATAGACATGATCCTTTAAGTAACTTTCCTTTTGAATCCAAATTGAAGATATAGTTAAGCATATTTAGACCACTTCATTTGAAATGCTCCTAAAAGTTATGTTGGGGATTATGATAAAACTCGATGGAGGAAGATTTGGGATGATAGGCGGGGATGGTAGCAGGTCAGGGAGATTCTTTTTTGCCTGCCTCAAGGATGCGGAGGGAATTTTTTATGAGCGGTCCTACTCAATGGTGACTGTACACATTGGTCAAAGGGAGCTGTCACCTGAATTAATAGCTGGAATTTTTTACACTGGCAGCACGTTTCCGTTGCTGCCTGTTGCCAGGGTGCAGCTACTTTGACACTCAAAACCCTTTGTTTGCCACATCCCAAATAGTAAGTGATTCCATTTGTTACATCTTTGTATTTTTTCCTGTTTGTGGACCACAGGTAATTTAGCCAACTAGAATGAGGATGAATTGTCTGCTCCATTAGTGATCTCCATTGGTTCAGTGCCAATGACATTTAGGTTCAGTCATCTTTGTCTCTTTTGTTCTCCGACCTTGCCATTTCTAGTGCTCAAAAGAGGCTTCAGTATAAACAAAAACAGTGAGTCAAAGCATAAAGCAACTGCTGCAATAATCTTAATAACAAAAAATAATAACACTGTCGCTTTACACTTCATCTGTTTGCATTGCTCTTTAAAATATGAACTTCTTATGGCTTCATTTCCCCAAATGTCACTCTTTAATCTTTTTTTATTTCTCATGTTATAATAATATAATACCCAACATGGCAATCTTTATCACAGGATTTTTTTGTTGTATTTTGCTGCCTTGTCAAAACCATTTCTTTAGTTCCTTTTGTTCGACCGAGGGTGAGGCACTTTCTCTACAGAAAAAAGAAGGGTGATTTAAGAATCTATGGATAGAGTTAATTTCTATAATACAGACCTACATTTAGATGGAAGCTTCCTGAACAATCTATGATGGTGTTTGTGCTCAGTATGCACATTTCCTTTGCGCATTCTTACCTATAGCTACCCTAGGCGTAGAATTACGTTTTATTTTACCTAAGCCTATATGATATTTTGTTCAGATGCTCATACCTATTCATTATTTTTCCCATAAATATAAATTCTTTATATCTGTATGGAAAGAACCTTTAGGATTTGGAGATAATTATTATTATTATTTTTACTAATGGATTGCCTGATTTTGTTGCTATAAAATATTTGGATAACCAAACTGTAGTCAGAACAAAAAGCCCCTGTATGCCTTAATTTTAGTACTATAAATAGAATAACTGCCAGAATTCTGTTGTAGACACTTTTATCTTAAAAAATAAATACTGAGCAAAATGACTACAGAAAACATAAATGTAATAATGTTAATAACTGCAATAAATAAATTGCTGCTTGGACAACACAGGTGCTGGCTTTTATAGCAACATTTGATTAATCATTTTTTTCCCCTTCCCACTGAAAAAGAGAGGAATAGGGAAGTGTGGGATACATATTTTTTCCATAATGAGCCAACCCAAGAAACACTAATCTAAGAAAATAAAATTATATGATTTCAGAAACCCATGCAACCTGGAAGTGAAAGAGTATTTAAAGTTGTCGTACTGTGTACCTGTTCTTTTCACCATCCCATTGGGAAGCTGGAGACCACTGTAGGTAATTCATATCTAGCACATACTTATGTGGTATAAATATGTTTATTTGTTTATTGATTTGCTATTGAAATCTTGTTCCAGAAAAGATTTGAGGCAAGTTAAAAAGGCACAAAAGATGCAATTAGCATAAATTAGGAACAAAAGAACAAAGAAAAAGAAAAATTGAAACATAAAATAAACTTAGATGTGAGGTTAACAATTCATGATAAAATCAACCACACAGTTGATATCAATGGGTATGTGGCAATTTTTGAGGACCCTTCACAGGGGTTCTGGAAAAATAAATTTGTTCTTTTTCAATATTGAAAGTATGATGTCAAGAAAGAGTATTTGTTTGCGACTTGAAAATCTTGGGTTCAAATTTCAGTTTAACTACCCAAGGAAATAGAAAAAGTTTTAAAGAAATCAGGAGAGCACAGAGTTTTCTATCTCTCTCTTTTTTTAAAGGTTTTATTGGGGAATTGAGGAAGGGGAATAGCCAAGTTGTTGTACTTCAGTCTTAGTTGTGGAGGGTGCAGCTAGCTCAGCTCCAAATCCGGTCTCCATCCAGATGCCCGCCAGGTGCCGTATTCAATCTTAGTTGCAGATGGCATAGCCCATCATCCCATGCGGGAGTCAGACCAGCAACCTTGTTGTTAGGAGAATGTGCTCTCACCAGCTGAGCCATCCTGCCACCTGTTGGCAGCTCAGCTGCAACTCAGCTCAGCTGCAGCTCACTGGCCCATGTGAGAATCAAACTGACAACTCTGTTGCTCAGAGCTTGCGCTCTTAACCAACTGAGCCACTCGGCAGGCCCTCTATCTCTATTTTAAAGAGGATTGTTCTTTGAAAACCTGGGATACATATTTTAATTCAATTTAGTAAATACTTTTAAACAGGTTAATGCAAAGGATTATAATAAGTACTTTGAGGGAGGCGAGAGATGCACCATAAAAAAGAAACCCCCAGGGAATAAATCAAGTAGAGAAAAGTTCAAGAAAGATATACTCCAAAATGTTAACGATTTTTATCTCTATGTGATGTGATGAGAGGTGGTTGTCTTCAACTTTTTTTTATGACTATTGCTATTTTCTACATTTTCTACAATGAAGATACATTGAGATAAACAACACATGTATTTTCACAATGAATGAAAAGTCAACAAAATGATCATAGCTTTGGCTTCCAGAATTTCTGAATACATAATGGACATAAATACATACACAAACAAAATAGTAATAAACAGGAAACACAGGAAAGCATATATAAATATATGAAATTTGCACATATAATCTTATCATCATTTTATCTTTAGATCAACACTGTTGAGCATTGTCAGACTTATTTTTCCCATTCTAGAGTTGGATGCATCTAACTGTGTACTCAACTTTTCAGCTTGGATGCGTAGTAGAAATCTCAGACTCCAAGTATGTTCAAAACAAAACCCCTGATATTTTCCTTTTTCCCCAAACTATTTTACCCAGTCTTCCCCATCCCATATGGATGGTGACTGTATTGTGCCATTTTGCCAAAAGTCTTGGAGTCATTCTTGACATCTTTTTTTATTTACCAATCACATTCCATTCACAAGGAAATCTTGTTGGTTCTACCTTAAAAATATACCCAGATTTCCACCACTTCTCTTTACTTTCATCACTATCGCTTTCAGCTAAGCTATTATCATCTCTTGCCAGATTAATTTAATATACTCCTGACAGGTCCCCCTGCTTCCATGTTTGCCTGCCACAATGTAGTGTCAACAGAGAAGTCAGAGTGATCCTTTTAAAATGCAAGTCAGGGGGACCTGCCGAGTGGCACGATGGTTAACAGCTGGCTTGGGATGCCGGGGGGCCCGGTTCGGATCCCACATATGAGGGCCAGTGACACTGCCCTCTACAGCTAAGATGCTGAACAACAGCTCAACCTGGAGTTGGGCTGCCGTGAGTCGCTGGCAACAGCGTAGGCAGCAGTGGGGCTGGCCAGCAGCGGGCGTGAGCTTTCGGGAGCTGCCGTGAGCCACCGTGAGTGGCCGTCCAATGGCCAGCAAGCAATTGCCTCACCTGGGAAGAGCGCAATGATAATACTAACATGGGCCAGTGAAGCAACGTCCTCCACAACTAGACTGAAGAACAAAAGGACAGCAACTTGTCTGTTCCCTTTCCCCCAATTCCCCAGCGCTGTTCCCATCCCCCCAATTTCCCAATAAAAATCTTAAAAAAAATAAAAATAAATAAAATAAATAAATAAATAAATAAATAAATAAATAAATAAGTAAATAAAATGCAAGTCAGATCATGTCACTCCTTTCCTTAGATGAACCAAAAACCTGCAGTGGCTCCCATTTCACTCAGAACAGAAAACAAAGGCCCTGCAGTGAACTATGTTCTGCTCTCTGCCCTCATTATTTCTCTGCCTTTATTTCCTCCCACTCTCTTCCTTACTCATTCCACACCAACTACACCTGACTCTTTGTTCTTTATTCAATACCACAGGCCTCAGGGCCTTTGCACTGGCTGTTTCCTTTGCTGGGATTGCATTTTCCCAGTCAGACATATGTTGAACTCCTTTACCTCCTCAAGACTTTGTTTAAATATTGTCTTTACAATGAGGCCCACCCTATTATAATTTCAACATGCCCCTGCCTCCCTCATCTCCTTTGTACTGTTCTGCTCTTTAAAAATCACACTTGCCAACTTATAACATGGTATACAATGTTTGGTTCACTGATGATACATTCCTAGTATAGAGCTGGCGCTTAATAAGTATTTGCTGAATTTTATAATGTAAGTTGAGATTTTTTAAAAGATTACATACCTTGCCCCAATTCACAAGAGACAAAGTTGAACAGATCTTCTTACTCTACAATCCTGCCATCTTTCAACTATTCCATGGAGTTATGATTAATGCCTTAAGAGAGGTACAAATAATGGAGAGAAATTATGGTTGGTAGGGGAAAGTCAAGAAATGCTCCCTGAAGCGTTTCATGATTGACCTTGCAGAATGGGTTGGAGTCTGGGCTAAAACAAGGGAAAAGGGCATTTCAAGAAGGAAAAAAAAGAAAAATGAGCAGAAACATAAATGGAGCTGCTCAGGAGATGTGGCCGAGGATTGGCTCATAGTCTGGACTGACCAGAGCATCAGGGGCTTGGAAGACTAATGGGAAATGAGGCACAAATCATTAGCTAAGGCCTACTCTGGGGAACTTTGAACGCTAGGGTGAAACTTAGTAGTAATTTAGTAGTCACTGGGAAGCCATTTGACATTTTGGAGCGAGGAAGGTGACATGATTAAGGATAGACTTTAGGAAGATGAATCTGTCAGTTGTGAGAAGGCTGCGTTAGGGTTTGGAAAGGGTAGGTGAGGAGGCCGTTAGAAAGCTATTATGGTTGTCCAAGGCAGGAGTAATGAAGGCTTCTGTGAGGGTCATATAAGTGGGAGTGGAAAGAAGGGAAGAGATAAAGAAGGCGGTGGAAGTGGGATGAATATAAATTGGCAAGTAGTGTAAGGGGTACTAGAGGAGTAGTTGAACATGGTGACAAAGGTTTTCAGCTGGAATGACTGAGCAGAAAACAGAAAACCAGGAAATCAGCAGGAGCTAGTTTAGGAGGCTCTGTTGTGTTCCCTTCTAGGTGCTGCATTTACACTACTGAGAAGCTCAGGTTGGCAGAAAATCAGCTCTCCGTTGGACATCGGTGGGTCGCAGTCTGCCCAGCGTTCTTCTGTCCCCCATCCACTTCTCTAGCGTCCCTTGTGAAGAGCAAAACCTCTTTTAAGTGATTATTTTCAAGCCCTGGTGTGGCTCACTGGCTCTCCAAGATGCAAATTTCACTTTTTGACATATAGGGAAATGTTTCTAGGGGTTGTTTTGGTGTGTGTGCCCTTTTTTTCTTAATCAATTGCAGTTGAATGTATCAGCAAGAAACTCTGTTCCAAACAGCACTTGTTCCTAAGGAATATTAATTCAGTCATGGCTATCATCTTCCCTGGTGCTGCTTTATATTACCTGGTTCCACCTCAACTAGGTCAGGACAGCACTACAAAAGTGCCTTAATTGCCACGATGATGGGAATTGAATTAATCTATAGCAGATGAACAAGGATAATGAAATCATTTTCTTTCCTCTCAATGGTCTGTGCAGCATCATCTCTTCTGATACACTTCAGTGTCTGACCTTTTAAACTGACAGGATTTTCACTGTGGAGGCTTTTTAAAGACATCTATCTCTCCACAGAAAAATGGAAGCCAGACATCCAAGACCGACTTATATTTGTCTGTGAATCAAGCTGTCATTTTTGTTCTGCCAGAGTCTGTTATCATGTCTGGACAAGTAATTATTCTCTAGGTTAGGTTCTTACAACCTTGAATTTTTAGGAAAGTCCTTGAGACTGAAAGCAGTCACTTTCTTGCTGCTACAGTTCATGCATATTAGTGAGTTATGTGGTGACTTGGCAGCTATTACTGCTATTAAGCGTTTCGTCTATTAAGCACCCAATTCTTTTAACTTTGCAAGAGCTCCTAGCCTCCATCTGTTTCCCCTATGTATTAAAATCCTTATTTAGTTGCCCTACTGCGTTTAGGCCACCGGCAGCACATTCCTTGTGGAGCAGGTATAAGCTGGGACAGTAAAGGACATGATAGGGCAAGAACAATCCATGAGCTTCTTTAGGTTTTATGGGTGTTCTCGCTGGAATCCTGAAGTATGAAAAAAAGGGCTTCCAGCTTAGTGCTCATTTCTGCGGGGAACAAGGGAACCCATTACGTGCTGCTGAATGAACCGTGGCCGTGGCCCAATGAGGTGGGGCTAGCAGAGGATGGAAGGTTCCAGATTCTTTTACACATGTTGGAAACACACTTTCAGTACTTGGAACATGACATCCAATCCAAAGGGATGCAGCTCGTCGAAGTTGCTAAACATTCCACATCAACTCAGAACTGAATCGTTGCCAATGAAAACCTGAGGTCAAGTTTCAGGGAAAAAAAAATATCCTCAGTGAGAGATTGAATAATGTATAAAGAGACGGCACCTCCTACAGAATTCTGTTTGAAATAGAGAATTGCTAGAATAAAATTCTCATTACCTACTTCTGCTTGAAAGAGAAACTGTTTGGAAGCAGTTAGACAGTGGGTCAATCACAGATGTTAGGGAGGGTGCATTTAAGTGTGGTCGTTTGATGACAATATTTCAGCTTTATTTGAAAAGACCTTTCTCCTTCGCCATGCTCATTTATTCTTAGAAAGACACGTTCACGGGCAGAAACTCCCTCTGCCCTTTCCTGCTCCCCAACCCCAATCACGCTGCTTCTGAGGCTGTCATGATGAGTGGGATCTGGCACTTTGTCCAGAGTTTTAATCTTTAAAATATCACTAACATAAAATCATAGCTCAGCACCCAGGTTGTAAGGAAGAAGATTGAGAGTGAGATCAGGAGCTCAGTCTCTATAGCAGATTGATAGGAACAAAGAGGAAGCCATGCTTTTCACCTTCAAAGAATGACAGCACAGGCAAACGGGCTGCATAGATCCCAGGGCACATCTTCATTTCCAAATGATATGTGACCCTGAGCACTCTCCTTCTCTTCATATTTCAGGGTGAGTGGCAGCCATTTCCTCTCCCGTCATTTATGCATGAATGGTCCGAAGAGTCTTACTATTATTAGGTAAAATACTATTAAAACAAAATATGCTTATGCCATTATCACGTTTTTCCCCTACATGTGTCAGAAAGACACTACATTTGAAGAAATCAGAATGCCCCTGAGAATTGTACTTTCTTATCTAAAATCTAGTTCCCTCTTAAGCCTCGGAAACAGATAGCTATTTTGTATGGAGTATCCTCAGCTGAATACTTTTAACAAAACAAGGTAACAACATAGGGCTCTCAATTCATTAAAAATTAGCATAAAACACGATCACTATTGTGGTATTCTTATAAACACAGTTGACAATAACTGTTGAGTGATATCAGTGTGTCACAGGTACATGCTTATCAACACTCCCTTGTCCCTGAGGATAAGTCAATTGTGTGGTGTTTGGAGTATGACAGACCTACGCTCTCAGCTCTGCTCTTACTCAGACCTCTTTCATTAGGACTTCTGCAAGGACAGTTGCCCCCCTCGGTGGTTTGATACTTAGTCCTTGGACATATGGAGCAGTGATTGATTATCAAGGCTTTGCGGTTTGTTGGCAAATCAGCTGTTGAGTTTGCAATGTTGAGAGACTCTCATTATTTTTCATGGGTCATTATAGTCTACTAATATGTCCAACTGAAACAAACAGGAAACGTTAAGAGCGAACCTGTTAATGCACCACTGACAAAACAATTCAATGGCTGCACCAATATGAGGTTGTTTTCAGTTGCCTGTTAGGCTTAAATTATGTGACATCAAAAATAAAATGTTTCTTTGTTATCTTCCTACTTTGTAAGCCCACGGTTGAAGTTTTTCTAAATATTGGACTCACAAGGTCTTAAATATTCAGAAAGAAAATTCAGTTTCTTTGGGAAATTATCTCCCTCTTGCTTTTAGGAATCTGAGTTTTGCTGAACAGAAACAATAAATAGGAAATAGTGTGTCTTTTTGAAGCGATTGGAAAAGCCAGAATGCCGTCTTTCAACTTGCCATGTATATTACCAAATGGGGACTGTTTTCTACAAAACATTAAAGGCTATTTTCCATGTGCTACTTGGCTTAGTGCTTGGGGAAATAAAACAAAACAAAAAACTTTGTATTTAGAAAAAAATGCATTAATTGAACTCCACAGCATGCCTCATCCAATCCTCAGGAAAATGCTCTATCTTTGCAGCCAGGGCTGAGAAACACAACTGTTACATACAAGGTGGCAGGGAACAAACATGCTCCTTGAGATACCGTGTACTGGTTGGCACTGCAGCAATGGTGAAACTGAAATAAGCTTCAGGACAGATTTCTCTAATAGGCAACTTCAAAAACTATTTTTGCGGTTGAAAGCTGTTTTCAGAATACTAGAGGCACAGAGTAAATGTTATTCCAAGGTCGTTATGCTTGAGTTCTGCTTTCAGTTTTGGTGCCTTTTTTTTAAATTCTCTTCTGAAATATGGAACTGCCCAGGATGCAGTTATCTTAGGACAAAGGCAACCCTGACACATCCACTGTGTTCCATGAGGTCTGAACTGGGTCGCTCATGCTTATAGTGGGATTCAAGCCCACTGTCCCGGAAAGATCTTTCTCTTTGAGCTGTCTGGATTCAAAGAACTTCTTTTAATATACCTCATTGAGCTTTCCCTACAGCTGTCTACTCTGGTGGCTGTTACCTAAGACTGTTGTATAACCACCGCCCTTGGTTTGTGGAAGGACATGCCTGTCGTTGCTCATGATCCTACCATCTGCCCGCAGAAGGAAAATTTCCAGGCCAGTAATTATGTTTTGCAATATCCACATTTTTACCGTTCCCACAATGTAGCAGGCAGAGAGCTGTTGTGATAGCACAGGGATTACTATTTACAAATCCGTGCTGTCCTTTGGGGATTGGACACGTGGTTGCTCTATAGAGAAGCTGACATTTGGGACTCCCTTACCTGCCAAGGCAGAGAGGGAGGTTCAGAAGGGCCAGGGATGTTCCTGACTTTAAACTGCGATGACTGTTCCTACCAGGGTGGACGGTCCAGCAGTGCCACATGAACAGCCGCTGGTTATAGACATGTCCTGCTTGCTTTTTATAACACTGCCCTCGGTGCTGAAGAGATGACTTCTGAAGGGAGCTAAAGGCATTTTCCGGACAGTGCTGCCTGAAATGCAGAAAATCCTTCAGCGTGCTACCCCTGCGACTTACAACCTAGCTGTAAATAAATAGCTCCGCTCCAATCAAGTCAGAGGAAGTGAGTCGACATCTCTCTCTCTCTCTCTCTCTCTCCACGACACTAGGGATTTTCTAGTAAGTCATAATTCAATCCTTCATTAGAGGGAAGGAAAAAATGTAAATTAAAAATGCCTCAGCCAAGCCGTTCCCAGCAGCGGTGACGGAAATCTCTGCTGGCTAAACAAGAGGCCGCCAGACTGCTATCAGAACCTCTCTGTTTGCTATCAGTTCAGACCACAATTAATTTAAAATTTTTACTTCCCAAGTAAAGGGAGGGAATGCAATCATCCCAATTTACTCTTTTAATAAAAAGCTTAAGTGAAAAAGGTCCATTGGGAAAACTCAGCCTGGGCCAAGGTAATTCTCATCGTGAGGAGAAGCTTCTGCTTAAAATGCAGTCGCAGAATAGCCCGGCCTTTCTTTCCCTAATGCTTCCTCCGAGCTTAAGCGGTTCTTTTATCTTTTTTTTTTTTTCCTTTTTGGTTTTTAGAAAAGTAAAGTTGGACTTGTAAACACTAGTAGTGATTGCCTTAAAAAAATCAAGTTTAAGACATCAGGAGGCCCTGCTGAAAGAATACGCTCCAAAAGCTATAGAGAGCAGAGGGACTAAGGAGCAGATCATAAAACAAAACAGATGAAGCATAGAAAGCAGCCAGGAAGGAGGTGGCATCTCCCGCTATAAGCAGTAAGGTAGATCAAACACGGAGGAGACAAGATTTGGACTTAGCTATGTACAGAGAAATGAAGGCAGGCATCTGCAGCCGACCCTCATAGGAACCTTGTTCAAGAAGGTGGTCTGGGTCAGAGAGAACCAACCCCAGGTCACAGGGGGCATCTGAAAAGGTACAGTCTTCGCTTGGGAGTCTACTATGTGAGCTAAATAATGAGAGCAAAACAGGGCCTTCTCAATAGCCCCGCACTAGTGGAGCAGGCAAATTAGTCAGGGTCATTCTTGGGTATAGTGGGACGGGGATGGGCAGAGCTATTGAAACTTGGTACAAGATGGAAGCATTGTCATAGGAGCAAGTTCCCCAACGGCATCCTAATGCCCACAATGAATGAATAGAATCCTTATTTGAATATTCCATGGATGATGACAGTCATATCTGTTGTTTCTATGACAACACAGATTTCTGTTTCTCTTCCATCCCTCTGCCTCTTCTCAGTCTCCTTCACTGTGTCTTTATGTATGGCCATGTCTCAGCGTTCCCGAGGGAGTACGGGTGCCCTTCTTTCCATCACGTGTGTTCCACTCTGTGTTTACCAGCAATAAGGAAACACTTCCAAATCAAATTTTGTTCCTGGTTTTGAAAACTCTACAGTTACATAACCAAGTGTCTGCCAGAAATCTTCACCTGCATTTCCTAAAGGCACCTGAAATTAAACACCATCATATCCAAAAATTAAACTCACATTCTTCAGCCTTTTCCCCATTCCTCCTGGGCAAATTTGTCTTTCTCCTTTATTTCTCTTCACATTGCTCACGTTGCCATTTGCTAGGGAATGAATTGTGTTTCCCCTGATTCATATGTTGAGGCCCTAACCCCAAAGTGGTGGTGTTAAGAGATGGGGCCTCTGGGAGGTAGGTAGGATTAGAAAAGGTCATGAGGGATGTCCCTCATATGGGATTAGTGCCTTTGAAAGAAAAGACTCCAGAGCTTCCCTCTCTCTCTCTCTCTCTCTCTCTCTCTCTCTCTCTCTCTCTCTCTCTCTGAATGTACACAAAGAAAAGGTCATGTCATGTGAGCACATAGGGAGATGGTGGCCTTCTACAAGCCAGGAGAAGAGACCTCAGAAAGAANAGGTAGGATTAGAAAAGGTCATGAGGGATGTCCCTCATATGGGATTAGTGCCTTTGAAAGAAAAGACTCTAGAGCTTCTCTCTCTCTCTCTCTCTCTCTCTCTCTCTCTCTCTCTCTCTCTGTCTCTCTGAATGTACACAAAGAAAAGGTCATGTCATGTGAGCACATAGGGAGATGGTGGCCTTCTACAAGCCAGGAGAAGAGACCTCAGAAAGAAACCTATGTTACCAGCACCTTGATCTTGGCCTTCCCAGCCTCCAGAACTGTGAGAGATAAATTTTTGTGGTTTTAAGCCACCCAGTCTATGGCATTTTGTTTGGCAGCCTGAGAAGACTAATACACCATTATTCATCCATTCATCCAAGACAGAGACCAAATATTAATTTCAGTTCCTTTTTCTCACTTGTCTTCCCTATTTAATCAATTGTGAGATTCTCATTCACCATACTTCTCTCTGACTTTCACATATGTTCTCTTTCCTCTAACCCTACTGCTTCTCCTCTCATTTGGGCCGCATCATATTTTATCTGGAATATTTATTAGCCTCATTAATGATCTCTGTGCTTTTAGACTATACACCCCACCCCATACGTCTCAGTTCTCCACAGTAAAACCATAATCATCCTTCCAAAATGTAAATTTGACCATGTCATGTACCTGCTTAAAATGCTTTAATTTCTTACCAAAAGCTTTAAGGGGAAATGTGAGTATTTCAGTATTTTTTTAAAAAACCTCATTGTCTGATCACCACTTATTTTTCAATTTTATCCCCTTCTATATCATCCTGTAATATCAGATTATTGTGCATCCCCAAACATATCACATTCCTTTATGTTTTGCTTACTACTTAGGTTGGTGCCTTACTTGAAATGTTATCTCTTCCAAAATTATCCTGAAAATTACTATTTATCCTTCAAAATGCAGGTCAAATGCAACCTCTCTGTAAAGCATTTTTTTAATCCCTACTTTCTTTCACTATACTGTCTAACTTTATAAAACTTCTTTTATTTCAAATAAGCATCCCACTATATTATAATTACTTGAAATAAATTTTAGTAGATGCATCTCACAAGTTTGATTTGTAACCCTTTATTGTTAAATTTAAATCATGTCATTTTATTAAGGTCTCCTCTTTAATTCATTACTATTTAAAAGAGTACTTTTAATTTCTAAACCTAAAAATGTTCTCACCTTTGAGTTTTTGATTCCTAATTTGATAGCATTGTGGTTAATACGTTCTGTAGGTTATTGACTTTGAAATTTTGAAACTAAGACTTCTTTTTCTAAACTATTACTTGGAGAAATTTGTAAATATTTTATGTGAGCTTCAAAACACTGTATGTTCTCTATTTGTTACTTGAAGAGTGTACAAATATTAGTTTAAGCTCATTGATACTTTTTAAAATTATTTTTTATTGTGAAATACATTTTTTAGAATTAGTTTCATTGATACTTTTTTCATATGTTTGAAATGTGTTAAAATTTACTTTTAGTTTTCACAGAATTGGCTTTGTATATTTTGAAGTTGTGTTATTAGCTGTATACAAATTTGTGATATTGATATTCTATCTTGGAAAGTATTTCTTTTATTATGTAATGTTCTACTTTTTTTTCTATTAGTGCTTTTTTACCTTGGTGTATTTTGTAGTAATATTTTGGCCATTTTTTCTGATTAGTATTTCATTATACATTTTATATATATATATATATATATAGAGAGAGAGAGAGAGAGAGAGAGAGAGAGAGAGAGTTATATTTTATATAGGTATTTTATTATATAAGTATTTATTATATAAGACCTTGTGCACATCTCTTCCCAATTTCACATTCAGTGACATCACAGTGGTAGCTTGAAAAAGGCCATGGAAGGATTATTTATACCACAGAAATTGGCAAATTTTATAAATCAGAGATCTCCCCCCAAAAAAAGCCAGTTGTTAAACATTTTCTAGCATATAATTGGATGTATTTGCTATGACTATGATTATATTTTGTGTTTTTTATTTCCCATTCTTCTTTTTCTGCTTCTTTTTACTCCTGCTTTCTGTTCTATTAAGAAAAGTTGTCAGTATTTTTTTGGAAGGCATTCTTTTTTTCTTTTTTTGTCTCTCTAGATTGAAGTATCTTTTTTTTTTTTTTAAGATTTTCTTGGGGAATTGGGGAAGGGGAACAGACAAGTTACTGTCCCTCCGTTCTTCAGTCTAGTTGTGGAGGATGTTGCTTCACTGGCCCATGTTGGTATTATCATTGTGCTCTTCCCTGATGAAGCAGATTGGTTGCCAGCCACTGGACGGCTGCTCATGGCGGCTCCTGGCAGCTCACTCAGGCTGCCAGCCACTCCTGGCAGCCTATGGCAGCCTACTTGCAACCTATGCCGTTGCTGGTGACTCACGGCAGCCCAGCTCCAGGTTGAGCTGTTGTTCACCATCTTAGCTGTAGAGGATGCAGCGTCACTGGCCCTAATGTGGGATCTGAAGCCCTAATGTTGGCTTGGGATGCCTGCTCAGAGCTGGCGTCCCAAGCCAACTCTTAACCAACGTGCCACTTGGCCAGCCCTGAAGTATCATTTTTATTGAAGCTCATTTTTAATGGAAGTTTTTAAGTGTGTGTCTTCTTGTTGTTATTGTTATTGTTGTTTTAATATTTGGTTATAGATTTCCCATCTGCCCTTTTTTATATCTGTCCACATCCAAAAATTCTGTGGTTGCCTCCAACCTGAACTGCCATGTCTACAGTTCCGAACCAGGTCTTAAAACAATTTTTCTTACCTGAAATGATATTTATGTTATCACAAGCGAGATTACTTATGTATTATTCCATTTGATGGAGGAAATACTTTTAAATGATTATTTTTCCAGAAGTAAATATATTTGTTATCAAAATATAGAAACATATTAAGAAGAAAAAGCAACAACAACAAAAAAACCAAATCCCATTATATACATAGAGCTGCTTCTAACTACATTTTTATAAACTTGTGTTGTATCCTACCATTTATATAATTTTGTATTTGGTGTTTCAGTTTATATTACTCTGTAAGCGTTACTTAAAACGTCTAATCTTTTTTGGAAAAATAATTTTAAGGCATATATACATTGTAAGTTGGAGACACCATAATTTATAAAGCCATTTCCTAATTGTTGGATATTTAGGTTACTTCAATTTTTGTTTGGCTGTTAAAAAGTGTTGTCAATTACAGTACATTCTTGTACACATATATTTTTTTCATATTTGTAATTACCTCCTTAAAAATTATTTCTCCAAATGGAATAACTATTTCAAAGATGTAAACCTTTTAAAACCTATTTTTTCTTATTGTTAAATTTCACCAGGTTTAATTATGGTGAAAACAATTATATTAATATATATTCCCATCAATACTATAAGTATATGCCAGGGCCAATATATTTTATAATTTGTCTCCAATATTGTTGAATTCCATATTGCTCATCTTGTTCTATTTTTCTTTTATGCTGTGGCTTAGATGAGGCAGTGAAAAGAAATTGAATTATTCAGGAAAAATACTGAAATACTGAAATGGCTTGGTAGATATTCTTTGGATTTTATCTTAAAGAAAATTAATTCCTCCAACTCTAACTTTCTGTATTGTCCCACCAAATGTAAAGAAGTACATTAGATGACATTAAATGAGAGGTAAATGCATAACATTTCTAGGAGCCAGGAACACTTGATACTATATATATATATATATATATATATATATATATATATATATATATATATATATATATATAAAAAACTTATTTGTGACTTTTTTGTTTTGTTTTGTTTTTACAAGGCCTAAGACCATATAGGCCACCATCTACTAAAACTAAGCATTTCCAAGATCTGTATACACATTGATATACCATGTCAAATACTATAATGATATTTTTATTTCTTAACAATAATGATATAAATAACTGAATTATCTGATTTTGATTAAGAGTTTTAACAAACAATGAGGCATTCTTCTTTTTCCTTACAAATCCTCTTTTTTTTTTTAGCTGAGCCATCCTGCCACCTGTTGGCAACTCAGCAGTAGCTCAGCTCGGGCCAGGCATTGAACCGCTGTTGCTCAGAGCTCAAACTCTTGAGGGAGCTCTTAACCAACTGAGCCACTAGGCCGACCCTCAAATCCTCTTTTTTTTCTTCTACAAACAAGGTGAAATCTTAAATAATTTGTCCAGTATAACTCCTCATATTATTATAGTAAACTTAGTCTTCCATTTTGTATGCTTAGTGTAAATAGTAATCTTACTTCATTTCATTGTTTTGTAAACCATTTTAAGATTATCTGTGTGTAGTTACCAGATTAACTATTTAGATTAATCCATTTTGATGACACAACTGATTTAGTTCAATTGTATTTCATGGGATGGACACATTTGTCAATTGTTTTGCAATAGTGAATAGACAATTAAATCTTCCTTAGCTATTTATTTTCCAGATTAAAAGATGCAGGTTACTCTCTGTTTCCTTAAAATAAGATTAACAAACTCTACATCTTCTGTTTCTCTTTTTAATTATTTAAAAGTCTTCACCAAAATTAAATTGGCCTCTACATTCTAAGGAATTTCTAACTAGCCCTGAATATAATGGAATCACCACTTTCTGGATCTACATGCAATTAGCTAGTAGAAAAATAAATAAATAAATTGGCGTTTTTCAGAACTTTGACTATTAGTAAAAGAAAAAATGTCATATTATACACTTCAGTAGTCCATTTCTTACTATGTTAAAGATTCATCATTAAGAATGCAATAAAGATGTTAATGCATGCAGGCAGATTTTAAAATATATGTAATATTTACAACACAATCATAGGATGAAAGATGTTCTGAAGTCATGAGCCTGTCTACTTTCCTTCTTAAGCAAAAATTGAAGAGATTATTTTTTCTTCTTCTTCCATGAATTTCCTCCTCACTACAACAAAACAAACAAAAAGACAATTTGTTTCTTGATTATTTGTTTCGTTTCAAGAAGAGAAAGGCTCTAAGATACTCAAAGAATATCCTTAAAAAGAACATTGCTACAGGCTAAAGGAGGACCTTCCTTATAAAAATGGTTGCAAAAGAAGATGATAAAATTACTGAGAGTGAATGAGGATTCACCTCTCCATAAAGTTCTGGGGTTTTTTTTGGGTTTTTTTTTTTTTTTAAGATTTTATTGGGGAATCGGGGAAAGGGAACAGACAAGTTGCTGTCCTTTTGTTCTTCAGCCTAGTTGTGGAGGATGTTGCTTCACTAGCCCATGTTGGTATTATCATTGCGCTCTTCCCGGGTGAGGCAGTTGCTCGTTGGCCATTGGACAGCCACTCCCGGCAGTTCACGCCAGCTGCTGGCTGCTCATGCTGGCTGCCAGCCACTCACAGTAGTTCACAGCAACCCACTGCAACAGGGGCTGCAGCCTATGCCATTGCTGGCTACTCATGGCAGCTCAGCTCCAGGTTGAGCTGTTGTTCACCATCTTAGCTGTAGAGGGCGCAGCGTCACTGGCCCTCATGTAGGACCCGAAATGGAGCCCTGCTGCTCAGAGCTGGCGTCCCAAGCCAACTCTTAACCAATGTGCCATTCGGCTGGCCCAAGATTTCTGTTTTGAAAAAGGCATGTATTACCTTTGTAAGAGATATTTCATGGTCTTATATGACACTTCTCATTATTGTGTTTCTTTGAACACATGATATTTTTTTAAAGCAATTTTTTGGTCAACTTCGAACATGTATCTGTCTTAGAGTAAAATATTTTCATTCATTTTCAAATACATAAAAGGTGAGAAAATAGTATTTATCTCCTTTTTTTAAAAAAAAGATTCTACCTTCTATGTGCCAGCTTAGTACAAATATTAAAATTTTAAACACTAGGGCTGGCCGAGTGATTCAGTTGGTTAAGAGCTCACTCAAGAGTTTGAGCTCTGAGCAACAGTGGTTCAATTCCTGGCCCCAGCTTAGTAGCTGCTGAGCTGCCAACAGGTGTCAGGATGGCTCATCTTGAAAAAAAAATTTTTTAAACACTTATGAGTAAGATTATCATCTTTAGCAAAGCAGGAAAATGAACTGGGTTTAAGGATTTAGCTTTTTCATGGGTTGTTGAAATCTCATAGGAACTGGACTGTCCTCTAATTTGGTCCAGGAAAAACATGGCTTTTCCAAACATTACCCTTTTCCTCATTTTTATATGAAAGTCAGGAAAGAATATAGACACATCATTACAACTTACCACAAATCTTTACATCCTCTCCCTATCTTGGGACCTATGTTGTGCATCAAGGTTTTGACGTTCAAATGCAACAGCAGAAGGGGAAATTAAAGGGTAGGATATAGGGTACATTGAAATCATTATTTTCCACATGAGTAGAATGTAGGATGATCACACAGACCAAAGGAGCATCCTCTGTCAATTTTAGGTGACTTCCATGCACACTCTCACAATCCACTGGTATTTCCAAACAGATGTGTGGAGTAGGGGGAAGCTTCAACAATATTAGCCCTCTCTACATGCCTGGAAAGTACATATTGTCCTCTTTGCATGCCCCACTTTCAGACCTTACTCCTTTAAAATTCCATATTATATCAGGAAAAATGAATAAACAAACTCTTCCACTCAGACAGGTCAAAGGATCCTTATGTAGACAATATAAATGACATATTCTCTACCATTCTCAACTTTATGTTAACTGAGACCTGTCAGAGATGGCCTCAAATATCCCCCAGTTGAGGGACCTAATTAAAAGAAAGAGTTCAAATTTTACAATGTTCACATATTTGCTTGCACCAAGACTCTTTTTATTATCATGAAATCCCTACTAAATTTAAGTTCCTTATCTCAGCCTCTACGTTTTCTTAAAGGAACTCTTTTAATGTTCAGAATCACAGATAGCAGGATTTGTTTGCTATAGCTCCAATTCCTCAAGGGAAATAAAATGGGTCTTGTGATTAATGTTTTGTTGGGTGTGTATCACTTACCCTAAGCAGAATGGCTTGTTGCAGAATTGAAATGTCTTTGATGTAGGCTGGTTACTGTCATGTTCACACTTTCCTGGGAGACTCTAAAGTGGGCCTGCTACTGATGGTTGCCTGGTTCACTATGGAGAGACCTGTTAATTGAGCATCAGGATTAGTCTTTTTATTTATTGTTTGTTTGTTTATTTATTTATTTAATTTATTAGGGATGATGCTGGTTAGTAAAATTATATAGATTTCAAGTGTACATTTCTATAACACATTATCTATATATTGCTTTGTGTGTGTTGTTGATAACTTTTTGATGGACCATTGATTGGTAGGACAATGGGCGGTGACATGAATTAGTATTAATCTATTGCCAAAAACTAAGTATGTACCTCTATTTTGTTAAGAAAAATAAAAGTGGAAATTTTAAAAATACAAAGTACCAGGAAACAAAGAGCAGGAACCCTCAAAATTAAATTTAATTGAAAAGTTATTGCTGAAGGAGATAAAGATCAACTGAAATGAAACTAGCTGACAGAGAAGATGAATATTTACTGAGAATCCTGGTATTCAATGAAAATGTTCCATCATCAGCAAAACAACTGAAAACACACTAGGTCATGTAGTTCTGCTTGAGTGGGACAGAATATGGGATGGTTTGAAGCAGAAATTCTGAATGCCAATGTTATTTTCATTCAGAGACTTGACCTGAATGAAATATATTGCTTAAGTTCTTATTTGTTCCAAAAAATGTTTTAAGTGCCTCTATTTTTTGGTTTTTTTTCTTAATTTTTCCTTTTTAATTGTGTGGATTTGATTCTGATTTGGACTGCTTTATTTGTATATGGAAGAAAACGTAGTTCATAGTTAAAATATTGATTAGTATTTGGATTTGATTTTAGTTTGATTCAAAAAGTCTTTCAGGATAACCTGATTTAGAGTTCAGGTTTTTTCCAGGTCAAATATTGCTTCAATATGCTGTTTCCAAGTTGGTACACGGCAGAACCCGAAGGGATGCTGGAGGTAGTATGAGCCTAATACACTATTCTGAATGTGAACAATTGAATGTTTTAATTATATTCCATTAGATCAAACACATAAAGTTTGATCTGCAATGCCTGAATCCCAAAGTCAGGAGTAGCAATATTGAAATACAAAATAGGAATGCTGTGTTCAAAAATAAGTTGCTCCACTTCATACCCATTAGGATGGCTACCCATCAAAACAAAAACAAAAATAAAAAACATAACAAACAGAAAATTGCAAGTGTTGGTGAAATTGTGGAGAGATTGGAACCTTTGTAATCTGATAATGGGAATATAGGATGTTGCAGCAACTATGGAAAATTGCGTGGTGGTTTCCCAAAATATTAAACATAGAATTGCCATATGATTTAGCAGTTTCACTTCTGCATATAAACCCAAAAGAATTGAAAGCAGGAACTCGAAGAGATATTTGTATATCTATGTTCATAGCGGCATTATTCACAATAGTGAAAAGCTGAATGCGACTCAAGTGTTCCTTGACAGACGAATGGATAGACAAAATATGGTATAATCCTGCAATGGAATATTACTCAGCCATTAAAAGGAAGGAGATTCTGGCACATGCTACAACAGAGATGACCCTTGAGACATTATGCTAAGTGCAACAAACCAGTCACAAGAAGACAAATACTGTATGATTCCACTTATGCAGAGTACCTAGAGTAGTCAAATTCAGAGAGATAGAAAGCAGAATGGTGGTTGCCAGAGGATGGGGGAGGAGGGAATGAAGAACTATTGTTTAGAAGACTTAAAGTTTCAATTTTGCAGGATGAAAGAGTTCTGTGGGTGAATGGTGTTGATGGTAGCACAGTAATGTAAATGTACTTGACGCCACTGAATTGTATGTGTAAAAAGATTAAGATGGTAAATTTTGTTATGTGTATTTTGCCACAATTAAAATTGAAAAAAGATACATTGCTGTTCTGATGAAATTATGGAAGGAATTTTAGTTCCACATTTTATTCGGATTTATCATTATCTTAAAATACTTTTAAGATAAGATGAAAAATAATTTTCTAAGAAAATATTGTTTGTGTGTATTAAACCAAATCAACCAGTTACTTTTAACATCATAGGTGGTGATGTCATGTAGAATAAATGTCTGATTAATTGGCTTTAAGCAGATTTTTAAAAAAAATTCAATCAGCTATTTACTTGTCACAATATAAGAAAGATTATATATTTTTATAGTTGTTGTAGGTTCTCAATTCTGATTATAGAGAAAAGAGCAAAAAAATATATTTTGAATAGGGCATCTTAAAGTAGAATCTTAAGCATCACACACCTATGAGGTGAATTAAAGTTGTATTTCAAATACTTTGGTCATTAATATGAATACTGCAATGTTGTCCATTTTTGGAAATCGATTTGCTTTTAAAAAGCATTTATTGAGACATAATTTGCATATCAAAATATACCCATTGTAAGTGTACAATTTAATGATTTTTAGTAAATGTAAACAGCTGTGCTACCATCAGCACAAGCCAGTCTGAGAACATTTTCATTACACCAAAATGTTCTTTGTGCCGTTCGCAGTCATTCTTGCTATCACCCCCCAGGACTAGGCAACTACTGCTCTTCTGTCTTTCTCTATAGTTTTGACTTTTCTGGAAATTTCACATAAATAGAATTATGTAGTATGTGGTCTTCTGTGTCTGGCTTCTTTCACTTAGCCTAATGACTTGAGGTTCATCCATGTTATCACTTTTATAAGTAGCTCATTCCTTCTTGTTGCTGCCTATTCCATTGTGTGACTGCTCCACACTGTGTTCATGAATTCGCCAGCTGATGGACTTTTTAACATCTTGTGGACTGGTGATGCAGATTTGTGTCTATACATTTAAATGCCCCATCCTCAATGTGTTAAGTGTCTCTAGTTTTGGGCTATTATGAAGAAAGAACGCAGTTATAAATATTCACATTCAAGCTTTTAAGTGGACAAAAGTTTTCACTATGGGTAAATACTGAAATCTAGATGGGTAGAATTTATGGGTCATGTGGTAAGTTTGTGTTTAACTTATTAAGAAACTACCAAAGTGTCTTCTAAAAATGTCTGTATCATTTTACATTCCTATTGCAATGTATGAAAGTTCCAGTTTCTTATATCCTTGTCTACCCTTGGTATTGTCAGACCTTTTATTTATTTATTTATTTATTTATTTATTTATTTATTTATTTATTTATTTTTAGCTGAGCCATCCTGCCACTTGTTGGCAGCTCAGTGGCAGCTCAGCTAAGGCCAGGAATTGAACCGGTGACCCTGTTGCTCAGAGCTCTTACCCTTCAGTGAGCTCTTAATGAACTGAGCCACTCAGCTGGCCCCCCTTGTCAGACTTTTGATTATAGCCATTCTAATGGCTGTGTAGCAGTATCTCATTGAGATTTTAATTTGCATTTCCCGAATGACTAATGATGTTGAGCACCTTTTCATGTGATTATTAGCCTTTGTATATCTTCTTTGATGCAACGTTTTGTCATTTTTTAAATTGGGTTGTTTATATTTTGCTGATGATTTGTAAGAGTTGTCTATATGTTTCAGATTGTCTTTTATGAGATATATCATTTGCAAATATTTTCTTCTGATCTATAGCTTATCATTCAATTTTTAATGCATCTTTTAAGGAGCAAATGTTTTTTATTTTTATGAAGTCTAATTTATATATTTTTTCTTTTATGGAATATGCTTTGTGTGTCATATTTAAGACATTTTTTACTAATGCAAGATCACAAAGATTTTTCTTCTATGTTTTCCTCTGAAAATTTTATAGTTTTAGTTCTTTTATTTAGGTTTGTAACACATTTTTAGTTGATTTTTATGTGTGATAACAGGTAAGAGTCTAAAGTCAATATTTTGCATACGAATATTTAATTGTTGTAGCATCATTTCTTGAAAAGATTAAAATCCTTTGAAGAATAAATTTCCTTGGCACTTTTGTTGAAAATCAATTGACCATAATTTAAGGGTTTATTTCTGGGCTTTCTATTCTGTTTCATTGATCTTTTTGTCTGTTCTTATGCCAATCCTACACTGTTTTGATTACTGAATCTTTATAGTAAGTTTTAAAATTGGATGGTATAAGTACTCCCATGTTTTTCTTTAAAAAAATTTTTTTTACTAATCTAGATCTTTTGTGTTGAACCTCTAGACAAATTTGGGGGACCATGGATGCACTGGTCCTAGCATAAATATATACATTCCACAGAAGCAGTCAGTCTAATAGCTTAGAATGAGAATAGCTTATTCAAATATTTGCTGGGTGATAGGTTGGAACCAAAACCCTGCAGTGTTAGAGTGCTAAATCAACAGTCAATATATAGTGCCACACCCTCAAAATCTAGAATATGCAGGTTAAGAAATACGATTAGATCTAGGATTTGCCCCTCTCACCATCATTTCCAGTGACCAATTTGCAGAATTTGTGCTTTCAACTTTTAAATGTGTATAGCTAGAGGTCCTCATTCCCAGAGATGACTTCTTCTATCAGGGAACAGAAAACTGACAAAGAGTAACATTTATCCATCAGCCCTCTATTGGTTGAAGCTTGTCCAAGAAAATCTTAACTTTCCTGCACTTATGGGCTTTACACATGTGTGGCCCAGCAGGCTTCCCCTGGTATCTCAGACTACAGCTCAGGTTTTCTACTAGATTCAAGGCTTCCCCTGACCTTGAAGCAGACTATTGCCGGGTTACTTTAGGATCTTCATGCCAGTGGACCAGCAAAGAAAGGAGCTCCTGATTACCTTGAGAAGCTAGGAATGCTGCTACATAGGACAGAAAGGAGAGACTCTAGACCCCAAGGCATTAACTGGAATATTTCTTGGTGCTTTTATGCCCAGTGATAATGGCGAATGGGCCATTGCAATAATTGTCATTCAATAAAGGCAAAGCTATTGAGGACTCGAACCTTTCAGGGGTGAAAGTTTGTCATCCCACAGACAAGCAGCCAGATTAGCTGAAGTTATGGTTTAGTATGAGGGAAATTTAGAATAGGTGAGGGAGACAGGAGACAAAGAGCATCAGTTAAGGTGTTAGGACCAGTATAGCAGGAACGGGAGGCATTTGCATCTTGTTTCACAAACCCCTCCCCTACTAAGTCTTTTGAAGGCCAAAACCTAAAAGACTCAGTTAAGAATTGCACTTAATCGTAAAGGCAGGAAAACTTGAAGGGATAAACTTTCAGCTAACTCTTGTTCACTAACATATTTTCTTCGCCTCATCTCTGATTCTAGGCACAGCTACAGCAAATTTGTTCTACATAGGCTTCTATTTATCTGGAACTGACAGCATCCTGTCTCAAGCACCTTTGACACTGCACCATGGGATGCTGATGGGAACCTATTCAGGGGAGATGCAAGCATAGCCTGAAATGGGAGGGGGTTGAGCTCATCGCTACTGGGGCAACCCTGCATCAGTGGGAGGATGTGATCAATAATGCTTTTTTTTTTCTTTTTTAATCCTCAGGTAGAAATTTCTTTGAAACACAGCAGTGTATTGGTTTTTACGGCTTCCCAGTTTCAATCTCTGTGCTCACTTATCCCTGTTCCCTGGGACCAAATCTCAATAAATTACTTGTACCCAAGTCTGTGATGCAGATTCTGCTATCAATATTAAAACCACATCTTCCTCCCCAAGTTTCACTCAAAGCAGCTTCCTCTTTCTGCTGCTGTCCTGGCTTCAGCCAAAATCCCTGCCCAGAGTATCTCCTCTGCCCTGAGTAGGCTTATAAAAGGATATTCTCCAACTGGAGATATTTCCTTCCCTAAATAGAATTCAATTGCCTTCTTTATTTATAGCTGATTTTCTTTAGCCTATACATGGGCTCAATTTACTCCTTTATGTAACCCCCATAAACACAGACACACCTACTCACATATATTCCTAGATGAAACAAAACAAAGTCACAAAGGTCACAAAAACCATTTCCTTGACTTTATATCTTTCTTCTTCTCAAAATAATAGCTGATGTTTATTGAGTGCTTACCATATGCCAGGTGCTATTCTAGCAAATTATGTGCAATATCTCATTTTATTTTCACAAAATTCTAGGCAATACTAGTATGATCCCCAAATGCACAGAGAAAAAGCTGTAGTTCTTTGGTGTTAGGCAGCTAGCTCAAGGTCATGCAATGTTTGAGCAGGGATTAAAACCCAGGTCTCTCGGCCTCTGGAGGATACACACCAGGGTTGTCTTAAGTTTAACAGTTACTCTTTTCAACTCACCTCTCATTCCCCTTAGTTCACTACAACGACTTTCTGTTGAAACCACATTTGCTAGAGTCACCACTATTGTCTTAATATGCTAAACCCAATGGATACTGTTCATCCTTATCTTACTCAAAAGGATGCAGTGTTTGATAAACTTGATTAGTCCCTCATCTTCTCCTGAATTTCTCCTGGCTGGTGACTCCTACTATATGTTCATGGTCTTCTTCATAGGTTTTCTTTTTTTCTTCTTTTTCCCCAAATTTAAATGTTGTGATTACAAGCTTTAGTTTTCAATTTTCTTTTCACTTTAAAATTTCTGTTTGGGTGGTTGTAACTACTTCTTTACATTGACTTTTTGACCAGCATTTATAAGAACCAAAATGTTACTAAATTTCCTACAGGCAATTTGTATAAAATTTAAATAATCATTGTCCCCATAAAGTTATTTTTTTTCTCTTTTAACTCAGGCATCTACCTACCAAAAATAGAAACTTAGAATCTCCCTTGAGGTATGTAAGAAAGTTTATTTCAGACTATGTTCTCAAATATTATCAGCATTAGGGGATAAGGTAGGACATCCTCAGAGAAACCTCACCTCATTCAGAGACTTAATTGCAAGAACTGGAATATAAGTAAGAGATTGGGATGACTTCAGTAGAGTATGACTAGATGCTTTAGATTTCTTTTGCAGATGGTTCAGAAAATACAGTTACTCTGTATTTTCAGAGATTGAAATTGAGGGAAAATCCATTCAAGGAGAAGGGGCTTTCAGTTAGCTAGCTTCTGATTGCTTGCTGCTATTACCATTCTTAGTAAGTAGAGGTATTTATTAAAATGTTTTCTCATGATCTATTTCCACCTAAAAGCTTTGAGATGTGGGTATACACGAAAAATCTGTTCCAACTTGCTTCAGTCCTGGGACTAGCCTTAATTGAATATGCAGCAGTGTTTATTTGCAAGCTGATTATGAAACTTGTTTTCATTTTAATGCTTCTTGATTTATTAACCTCATTTAGAATTTAGAGTTTTAGACTCTTCACAACCAATGCAAACAAAGTACTGTTGTCCTACCAAAAATAGAAACCCTTCTTTCTGTTCCATGTGGAAGTCATTTTTTTTTCAAGACCAGGTTTGTTGTTTGTTTTGATACCTATGTCTTGTGAACAGTTCTACTTTGCCAACTGCTAAAGCAATCATTGGAAATAAAGACAGTGAAGATAGTCATAAGAGTTGTTTGGAATTGTCAAAAGCATGTCCCTTTCTGTATCATCTTTGTCAATCATGTCTACTACTAATGGCATAGTTAAAAGAAAGAAATCCTACTTAAAGAGAAAACCATACCTATAGACACCCATGGGTGGAATCAGATGAAGCCAGTTATGATCTCTTCCTGGGGCACATGAGACCATACATAAATACATGGACCCTATGATTAGATCCCCTGTGGGGCCTGTGTGTTTAAACCCCAATATAGAGCTTGTGTAGATCTACATAGTCTTCATTTTATATCTACTACAAAAGACATTACATTTATCTGATTATTAATATTTTTAGAATTAGTATTCTTTTCAAGGAATAAAACTGGGACGCTCATTGATTTAATGATATACTAGCATTTGCTTATTTCATTGTTTAGATAGATAGATAGATAGATAGATAGATAAGAGACAGAGAGAGAACCAATAAAATGTATACACATTTTAAGAAAGGAAAAAAAAACTGTATTAAAATTACACTGATGGTAATCACTTTGAGCAACTCTTGTAATAGCAGAAATCAAATGTGACTTGTATTCATCTTTTGTTATTGGTATATATTGAGTATTACAAATTTAATACATTTTTTTCCTGTTTTTAAAATGTATATACATTTTTTGGCACCCTCTGTATAAAGCGATATAGCCAAAAAGCAAGTAGATAAACTAAAATGGTATACTAAAAATATGAATTAATCCAAAAGAAGGCAGGAAAGGAAAAACAGAAAAATCAGAGGGGATTTTTCCCCTCTGATTGGTGTGTGTGTGTGTGTGTGTGTGTGTGTGTCTTCAGTGATTGCCCTTATGACAGAGGCTGAGTATCAGAATTAGGTGATCTGAAATTGTTTTCTAATTCATACTTTTATTGAGCCAGTACTAAGAATTTTTGTTCTTATTTTACTTCCTATTCTCATTCCATACACATTGCTATTTTCAAATGTCATTGTCATAGACCAGTTGTTGGCTTTTAAAGCTTTTCTCTGCTCATAAAATAAATCACAAATAGCTTAGACAACCAATACTTTTTTTAAATGCAAACCAGAAATGTCTTTAAGCAAAGATTATTTAATCTGACTGATTTTTAAATTTTTTCTGTTGACTATCTAATCAACACTTGTGCTTAGTAATTATGGAAGAAAAAACTCACTTTATCTCTGTTTGGTAAATATTTTAAAATGCAATACCCATACACACAGTTTGGTTCTTCAATTACTTTTCCTCCACACTGACAAACCATCTAACGTTATTTAATGGCCTCTCCTAGAGCGCTTCATGATTCAGAGTCTTCCAGCTGTGACAAATCAAAAGGCACCTATGTATTCTTTGGGGTTTTTATTTGCAAAAATGTCAAAAATTCAATTTAGTTTTGATTTTGATGTACATTAATCTTCACAACCTTTTATGCATCAATTAGCTGGTAAAAGTTGCGAGGGCATCTCTTCACTGAATGTGTCATGAAAGCCTTTTAGTCTTTTTTTTTTTTTTTAGTATATACTCTTTGCTGTTTTCACAGTGAACTATACTTTTAAAGGGCCCTTTCTTGGGCTTTTTTTTTTTTTTTTGGGAAGCCTGCTTTATATGAAAACAAGTTCAGTTGGAGTTATGTAAAAATGTATCCAGAATGGTTCTAGTGAGGCAGGGTCATAGCAGGGACCCTCACAGCAGAGCTTAAAGGAGTGTGTGTGTGTGTGTGTGTGTGTGTGTGTGTGTGTGTGTGTATACACACACATTTTACTTTGTCTAATTTAAAAATATTTATTATTCACATATTATAGAACTGGAATGACCTTAGAGAGCATTTAACCCAACTCTCATTTTACAGATGAGAAAAAAAGAAGCAGAATATAGTTGGTATCTTGTCTAAAACCAGCCTGGTAATAACATATTTGTGACAAAAACTCAGCTCCTTTTAGGTTTTCTAGAGTATCACACTACCCTCGTCACTTTGAAACAGATTTTGTGGTTAGGGGTTATAATTATTTCTTGCCTACCTTTATAAGGCAGCTAACTGAGCTTCCGCATTGATTTCCGTAGAGTTGTGAGCTCCTCCGAAACAAGGCTATTCATACTGCCTAGGATGTCTCCAGCACGTTCAATAAGACAGTCTACCTTTTGCCTAACCACCAAGAATGAGATAATTCCTAGCTGTGAGCAAAGGGTGGAGCTGCCCCTGCCTCACTGAAAGGAATAGATACCCTTTTAATTTTATCCCACTCCTTTAGCATAGAAGAAAAGTGGTGTGGTTATTTGGCTTTCCTCCCTCAAACTCATCAGTAGGACATAAATCACTTCTGGAGACTTCTTGCCTCTTCCCATTCTTTAACGTTTGGAGCCAACTTTCCACTTAATCTATTATTGCTGGACCCTAGACATGGTAATTAACCTCAGAGATGGAATTTAGTCAAAAATGCACTCTACAAACAGTGTTACATTAGACAATTTTTAATTGTGTTCAGCAGGATTTCTTAATTTAATCAGAAAGATTACAGTATCTTCTGTATTAATCAATAGCCATTCAATTTCTAGATGAAGGTTGGAATGATTTTCTTTGACTTACTAGCTTGGCATGAGCCTATGTGTAGGGCTATTAATTCACCTTGCAAAAGTCTTTCCTTGAATTCCTCTGTGCTCTGAGAGAGTGGGGCATCATTTAAGAAATGGGTCATTTTGTTCAATAAGTCATAAAACAAACTCAACAACAGTTTCTCTCTTTCAGGAGCACTAGGTCTAAAACAGTGGGGCTTCTCAATTATGTACAATACTTGGAACAAGAGGATCTAGAGCTCAGGGGCAGAGCTGTGGGATTAATCATCTCTCCCCTTCATGGAAGAGCTAATAAGCGATTTTAGAGTATTGTTGTAAGATTTAGACTGTTGTGAGATTTCAATGTCCAAATATTATATCCTATTTAGAACATAGCTTTTCAGATGAAGAAGACTGTTTTTATTGTGTAGCATTTCTGTTTGCAGACACTATTAATGATGACCATTATGTTAAAAACTTAACAGTGATGATTTGGGAAGGTTTCCACCTAGTCCCGATTACTTGTCTCATCTTACCAGTCTGTTGCATCATCTTTCGAAGTCTATAGAATTCATTCTCAGTAGTGGTAGAAAGAGAGAAATGTCAATGTCTAATTACCAATGACTTTGAGGTGCAAAAGCCTGACAGTTCTACAGTCACGGAGTTAGGATTATTAAATGTTTCTTCCTACCACTAATATTTGGGAAACCTGTGGCACAGTAGCCTGATATGCTTCAGCTAAAATCTTCTGATCAAAAAAAACGAGTGAATCCTCTGATCATTGCATTTGAAAGCAAGAGAGAAGGGCTCTGGAGATCTAGTTTTACAGATGAGGATGCCAAGTCTGAGTTAGATTAAGTGACGTGCCAAAGGTCACGTAATTAATCAGTAGCAAATTTGGCAGTAGAACCTTACTATGTCAGAACTCTTTCCATTAAAACGGTACATTTCTTGAATATTTGGAGCACCTATTTTAAGAAAAAAAAATGGTTTAAAGTCTTATCGAAGATTTGCCAAGAGTTCCATTATACTTAAGCTTCTAAACGTTGCTCTTCTGGCCTCTGCTCTTTGGCTGGCCTCTTATCTCCCTGTATACAAGTCTCCCTGGAAGATCTCATACAGACGCTGATCTGCACTGAGGCTTTTCCTGGATTTCCTGCCATGTTTGCAATCATTCTCATTCACCTGTCTCACAAAATGAAGACCTAGATGCTCTCAACTACGCATTCATTTGCACTCCTAACATACTGTCAGCCATTAGTGTCTGCTAATCCCACTTCAAGAAGAACTCCAAAATCTGTGTCTTACCCTCCATGGCCTTAAATCTTTCTCCTGGATCATTGGAAAGCCTCCAGCCCCCCCATTCCTGGGTCTTCCCATCACATGCCCACCTTCCCAAGTCTACGTTTCACTCTCCCCAAAGTTAGCTCTTTCTAGAAACAAATATGATGACAATAATTTCTGCATGACTCTGCAGGGCCTTCACATTTTGGCTTAGCCACCTCCCCAGGCTCAAACACTGCTCCCTGGCAGACCTGTGTTGTGGTTGGGTAGCCCAGCTTCTCAACCTTCTTGGCATAAGCCAGCCATACTTTCAAAACCTTGGGGTTGGCATATGACATCCTTCTCCTGGAACACGTCCCCTTCCATTCATTGCTTCCAAAACTTGTATCCTAGCTCAAAACAGCTAGAACATTACTTCCCTATATAACATTTCCTGAGACCTTTGGCAGTAGAGCTCCTATGTCACTCTATTCATACATTTCTTATGATATTTATGGAATTTTTAAATTACAGTTTAATACCTCTCTTACATTTTTCTATTCAAAATTTCTTAAGGTCTTGTGAATAAAAGGCAGGCAACAGAGGCAAATGGAACTGGGTTTGACCCTTACTCACCAGTCACTAACACTATGACTTTGACACAGTCTTGATGATCCTCAGTTTAATTTGCTGAAGGCTGATAATAATACTCACATGTGGGTCTGATGTAAAGAGTATAAATTATGTATGAGGTCTGACAGTTAAGTTTGTGAACTTGTCCTAGAAAAAGTGCTACGTACCTCATTACTGAATATCACTATTGTCACCTTTGAAGTACTCCCCTTGGGAAGGTATGCACTGATGCTAGCGCCTAGTTCACCCTTTAAAGCCATTTTAGAACTCTTCTTCTGGAATGGCCGTCAGAGCTGTTGTCATATTACTCCTAATGTCCTGAATGTCATCAAAATGTCTCCCTTTCAATTTTTTCTTTATCTTCAGGTAAAGAAAGAAGTCATTGGGGGCCAGATCAGGTGAGTAGGGAGGGTATTCCAGCAGTTATTTGTTTACTGGCTAAAAACTCTCTCACAGACAGTGCTGTGAGGTGCATTGTCGTGATGTAAGAGCCATGCATTGTTGGCGAAAAGTTCAGGTCAGCAAACTTTTTCACGCAGCCTTTTCAGTACTTCCAAATAGTAAACTTGGTTACCTGTTTGTCCAGTTGGTGCAAATTCATAATTAATAATCCCTCTAACAGCAAAAACAGTTAGCAACATCATTGCAACAAATTTAAGAACTTAATTGTTAGACCTTCATACATGAAGTGACTCACACTGCATTGATATCATTCATTAGTCAGTAAATGGAGATACTCATCTCTGTATTCCCAACCTTTAATGACATGCCAAGGATATTTATTGAAATGAAAATATATGTATTAATGTATTTTCAAACTTGACTATGTAAAAAATATATCTTCCTTTGTTACTTTATACCTGGCTAAGCTCTCAAGTTCCAGTTTTAGCTGATGGTGACTGTTTGCCAATCTGAGATAACTCAGTCACTTTCCTTATGAGAAGCTGTATTTGGAAACTACTCAGTCAATTTAGGATTCCCTTCTTGATCTGCTTTTCTTCCCTTAGGGCAGAGTAGGAAGATTTATGTACTCTTCGGGCATCTGAAGGATATTGAATCTGTTTGCCATTTGTGCTCCTGTCTGCCTTTAGCTGAGGGGTAGCACTTCTTACCTGGTCTTGGACATTCGTGTCTGGCCCTGTTATATTCACCGTTGATATCCTAGATGATAGAATGATCAGGGAAATGCTGAGCATATTTAAGAGGATCTCAGAACAGAAAGAATCACGGTCTGAATTTCCAGGCTTGTGTTGCCACTAGAAGGCTGCAAACAAAGTCCCATTTCCACATGACGCCTGAGGCTAGAAGTCTGAAAACAAGGTGTCACCAGGATTGGTTCCTTCTGAGGGCTGTGAGGGAAGGATCTCTTCCAGGACTCTCTCCTTAATGTATAATAGCCATTTTCTCTTTGTGTGTCTTCACATTTCCCCCCCCCTTTTATGTGTGTCTGTCACTGTGTCCAAATTTCCCCTTTTCATAAGGACAGCAGTCATATTGGATGAATGCCAACCTTAATGACTTCATTTTAACTTGATTATTTTTGTAAAGACCCTATCTCCAAGTAAGCTCATATTGTGAGGTACTGTAGGTTAAGATTCCAACCTTTTTTCTGGGGGGAGGAGGGGGACACAATTTAACCTATAGCATTTGGTTTCTCTGCACACTCTTTGTACTGACTGCTCACTCTTAAGGCACTCCTAAACGCTCTGGAGGCGTCCCCCCCCCCCGCCCCCAAGGTACACAGGACTTGTGAGGCATCACTAAACCACATTCCCATCTATGCCTTCCCTGGCTATCGCTGTGCCATTACTCTGGAATGCTGGTGAAACTGGGGCTTAGGAGGGAGGTTTGCAGGCTCTTGGAGGAGAGACAATTTGGAAGTCAGACTACGGTTTGGTCGTATCTGCTCTGAAGTTTCCCCAAATGTCCCTCGGTTTCTAGTGGTATTTCTGTTATCCCACCAACTCTCTTGGGTTAGCACAGGTGTAGTTCTGTCCCCTTTTCAGGGACCCACAGTCATCTCTATACCAGTCATATCCTTCCAATTCCTTCCAATTCTCTTTCTCTTCTGCTGGTCAAATATGTACCCTAATTTGAGCAGAGAAATGACGATTTCATTGTGTCTTCTCTATAGTACAGCTTAAGTGCTACTCAAACTTTATCATGAACAAGGAAAATTGGGCCGTTTGTTAAAACTCACATTCCTGTGCTTGTCCTTGTAGACTCAGGGTAGGGCTCCACAGCCTTCAATTTTATGACACATTCTAGAAGCATGGTCTGCAAACCATGCTTTGAGGAACATTGCTTTTAGTTATAAACTCATGTTCTGAATTTTCAATCATGTCTTAATATATAAAACTGAGTGTTTGATATAAGAAAATAAAAACAGGAATATTTTCTTTCTTAAGTGCTTGGCTCTTGAAAATAAAAGCCGTGACTTTCAAGATCATTACCTCTGCAAGAAATTTTCAAAAATCTATCTAAAATTTTAGAATCCAATAAATGGACTCTCTTGTTCTTTTGTATCATCTCTTCTTCCAGTCATTGTGTATCGTAAACTCATCTACCTGCTTGATGGGTAAGGGAAAAATAATTTTTTAAAAACCACATAATTATTATGTATTATTACGCCATATGTATGCCCATATATGCATGGCTTTTGGGTCAAGTGAGAAAATAATTTGGTTTATCTTAGTTTCAGTTTCCTTCTACTTAACTGCAAGATTCTTTCAGAATACAACTATGTTTTGTTTTAATTAATATTCTTTTAATTTGACACTTTGTAGAGAAATTATCATTACTTGTTGAGTAAATAAAAGGGTGAACTCATTTCTCTCAAGGAAAGGCAATGGAATGGTCTGTTTTACTCGCAATTAAGTTCTGCTTAGTCCAAAATAGTGTGTTTAAGGAATGAACCTCAACTTGGCCTTGTCTTTTTTCAGAAGCCTTATGGGCCAGTCTTTCGGAATATGCTGACTTGTTGGCTACTCCAGTAAACATTAGAGATTTCCTCCTCGAAATTTCAGTAGAACTTACTACTTCTTGCACCCATGATTTATTACATGACATATATTATCTTATCTGCTTAGGTCACATGTTGTGGATACATTCTTTTTCCCTACTAAGTGCTCAGCTCTTTGCCAGAGACCACACTCAATGCCGTTTTACCTAACTTAGCAAAAGGCCCTTTACTTAGTGCTACGTATGTTATTGTACTTGATGATGATAGTGATGACAGTAAATTTAAACTAGTATACACAATTCTTTAACAAAGTATGCTGATATAGAAATTCAGATTCACACAAGTTCAATGTCTTGAAATCGGCCCACAAGTAGGAAGAGGCTGTGCCTCAGTGGTTCACGCTCTGATTCCAGGGCTGTTTCCACTACACCGTGATAAATAAGGTCTCTGTTTCAGTGTTTCACTAGGGTGTTTGATCTAAAGTGGTCAGGTCTGATACAAACTTCATCTAATAGGATTGAGATACTCTTGAACAGGTCATCAAGGTATGTTGTATAATTTACCTTCCTTTTACGTTTTTTAAGGGGAAGACTGATATCTGCTGTTCAGGCATGGTCTAAGCATTGCTCGGGCCAGAAGTAGAGAAATTAACTACACGTTTCTCAATATTCCTTTTGGTTCTGTATTCTTCTAACTTGAAACTATCTTTTAATTTTTTTTTTAACTCTGAATTCTATTTTTCCCTGGGCATTTTATAAGTAATATGCAAGTGACAAGGTAAAATTAACATTGATAAGCTAAAGTCAGGAGGTCAGGGAAGGCAGAAATCAAGTGACTAGCCAGAAAAGCTTAGTATACGTGTTCCATTAATGGAATGAGAAGTAATAAAAATATAAAATATTCATCTTTATGTTTGGTACAAGATTTTGAAACCACCCTGGCATATCCCAGATGTTGAACCTCAGTGGGTGGGAGTTTGTGGAGATCTCTGAGAACTTGAAAAAGTCTTGGTTGTTCCCCTTTGTCAATCTTCAGTCCAAGTTGTGTTTTTCTCACCTTGAACTTAACTTCATTTTAAATTCTCAGACCCCTTTCCAACTATTTTTACTCCTTTGTTGTTATGCAGATGACAATGTCCGGTGTTCAGAAAGGGTGAGATCAGCTAAACATTTATTATTCTAGGCAGCAGTTGGAGGAGTTTTGAAAAGCAAAGCATGAGGAACCCCATTAACAGATAAAGCACACAAGGCTGAGAGAACCAAAGGACAAATCGTTTATTTCAGTACATCTTGTATAGCAACGCATTACCAGAGGCAATAGGTATGAAAGATCAGATCAGCATCAGAAGTGCTAAATGATATTCATTTGCCATCTTCACAAAAATAATAAGATTGCATGGGAATATTTTTTTTATTTTGAATGTCAGAGATAATTTGAATAATGTGATTTTTTTTGACCCACAATCTAAGTTAAAGCCTTATCCTGCAGATAATAGAGATGAGATGAATTAGAGGACTATAGCCAGATACAGAAAAAAAAAAACCACAGAGCCTTTTAAATACTAATAGATGAAACAGGCAGTTCAATGGAGATAAATGCAGAATAATAATGCTTTTGATGGGTCTTTATCACAGAAGGCCATGTTCTTCATAAATTATGAACCATAAAAAAGGAATTTTAGTCAAAAGACAAGTCTGTTTGTATCATCAATGAATGATGAGAAATAGAAAGACAAAAACCAAATAGGAATGCATAGAATGATAACTGTTTGATATCTCTATCAGCCAAGTCTCTGCACTTTAAAAAAAAATACAGAAAAACAAAAGATTACTCAGACTAGGAATCCTAAGACTGTCCCGAATGTCACAAGTACTTTCACTTTGAAAAAGATGAGAATGCTTTTTGTGGAAAATAAAGTAGTGGTTGGTCTAGCGTCTGCTGAAGTGAATTTCAAATGCAGATATTTTCAGTATTTTCTTATGTCAAAGGGCATCTGAAGTATATTTGAAGTGGTATTCTTTAATGTGAATTGGCATTCATTCTTTATATTAAAGATGTGCCTCAGTTTACACACTGATATGTCCCTGAATGTTTTGTCAGTAATTATCACATTAAGAAGTTTGCTGATAATATATATGTGTGTGCTTATGCACACCCGTGTGTGTATGTGTGTGTGTGTGTGTGTGTGTGTGTATTAAAATGAATTTGAACCTCTGATAGATATGTTTTCTAAAATTTACTATTTAGTTTTCTGGTGAATTTTTTGCAAAGAAAAACCATAAAATAAAATAGAGCTCCTGCTGTATATTTTTTATTAATATACCACAATGAATCTTTCACAGATACGGAACCACTCCTACATATTAACACTAAGAACCAATGTTATTTGGAGAAAGATTTAAAAAAATAGGAATGGAGGGTGTCTTAGTGGAATGGGCCATGTTTTGAGAACAAAGAGCCCTGAATCCTCCCTTAACTGAGTGGCTGTATCACCCTGGGGAAGTTCTAACTCTGCCTCGTGTCTTCAAACTTAAACTAAAGAGCCTGAAAAAACTTAACACTACATTGTTTTTGAAATATGGGTTTGTCGGACAGGTCATGACACATTTTTGCAACGAAAAACAGAAAAAATACGGCATGACTTTTCCGACAACCCAGTACATTGCCCTGCGTTTTATTGCTAGCATGTTTTTGTAGCTTCTTTATCAGTACTTAATCATACTTTTCAAATTTATTCCAACTTGTCTACTGACATCAAAAGCAGTTGTCTTTTAAACCCCGACAGGTGTGGGGGGGAGAAGTATGCAAATCACCCAGAGGGCTTGTCCAGCCCCCTCAGCCTTTCTGATCTGCCTCTAGAACCCAGAATCACTGCTGCCAGGGGACATTAGTGTTGATGAGCCTCTTTATCTTCCCTGTGGTGTGCTGGGGTGGAAAAAAGATCAAGGACCATTGGTCCAAGGACTTCACAGACAGTGAAGTGCTTCTTAGGCATACGTGTGAAGGGAAGCATCCCTTCAGGGAGATACTGTCTTCTCAGCATCACTTTTGCCTCCCACGATTTCCAGCTCCGGCAGCGAGTCTGAAGACCAACTACCAACAATTTTCTTTGTTAATGGTCTGATTTAAAATTCTGTGTTATTGACATTGATCCTTTCTTTTTCACTACATATTTTACGTCCTCTCAGTTTCTAAGCTGCCTTAAAGATTGCGTATGTCATAATTCTTGTTGAAAGCAACAGAAATAGACCCTGGATAACTTTAACAAAAGGAGATTTATTGGACAGATATAGCGAGCTCAGAGAATGTATAGGAGCCTGAAGACCTGGGCTTCAGAATGGATGGGAACCAAGGCAGTGCTAGACACAATGGACCGAGAGCCACAGTAATGGATTCAGCAAGGAGACTCTGATCCAGAGGTTGGCTCTCAGAAGAGAACTCCAAACACTTCTGTTTATCGTGTTGCTCTCATTAAATTCCAGGGAGTGAACACCCTTTTGGCCTAACTTGGCTCATATACCCACTTTTGGGTAGGGGACAGATATTCTCACAATAGACATTGGGAAAAAGATAATTCCAATAGAGGATCCTGGGGTTCTGTCAGAAAAGGCATGGGAATACTGGGCAAATACTACAATAAAAGGACAACTATTCACATGTTCATACGAGCATCTTTCTCCTAGTTATGACAAAGCTGTTTCTAAGAATAGGCACCTATTCTGCATCTTCTGTTGACAAAATGAGTTAATTTCTCTACTCACCATCTCTGTCTTAAAGTATAAATCATCTTCACTTATGACCCTAACTTCATCCTGATAGTTGTTTTTCTTAGAAAAGTACAAGAGTACTCCCAATGAGAAAGCTACTATGTAACTGCTCAACATCTGGTGTCCCTGTATGGTCAAAAGAGGTTTAAATGTTTCAGGAGTTAAACAGGGAAAACTTCCTTTACAAATAGGAATTATTTGAAAAAATAGCACTTCTTATCATCCCTAAGGATATTGCTGCACGCACTAATACGTAAGGTAGTCTCAAGTTGTAAGTATCATAAAGGAACATGGCATATCAGTAACATTGAGTGGGACTGCTATGTGATATTTACAGAAGTACCCATACATCTCCCCATGTCTAATACTTTCACAAAGTAATGATGTTTTTCACCTGTTTCCTGATCTCCCTTTGGTAGAAATAGCCAGACATCTTTTTCCAATTTCACCTCTGTTCATCTATTGAACTTTAATGGTATTTTTTCCTCCCATTACTGAAAACAGTCTCCACTGGATTTTGCTGCTTTTAAGGGCTTCTGTGTTTCTTGTAGCCCTCTGTTACTTTCTTTGATCATCTGGTCCTTTTTCTTACATTCGAGATACCTTCTATTATAAAGACCCATCCAGATTGTACTCAGCACAAATCCAGTCACATAGAAAATCCTATACAGGTGGAATAAAGCCAACTAATTTCCTTCAGTATTTGGGATAGCCTTAAGATTGGAATTTGCTGTTGACATGAGTCTGATGAAAATAAGAAGTTTGTTCCATGAGTTGCACCCGGTACTGGATTCTTCAGGAATTGATTGTTCAGCTGGTGGGGTTTCCAGTCCATTTGCTTTCATCCTTTGACCATTTCCATTCATCAGCTACTCCTTTAGGGACAGAAAGCAAAGGTGAGATGAAATTCAAGCTGGCCCATTTTGCTTTGTAGCTGCAGCTCTGGTTAGGGAGGACAAAATGGTTTGTTGAAGAGAGAAGATGATACATAGAAATTATTGGCTAAATTTAGACGAGGGGATTAGCTTGGGAAGTTGTTGATTTATGCTGCCCATGCTCCCATTTGCATAGATAATCGAGTTAGCTTTGTAAGAGTTTAGAGTTCCCTCACTCATAGATATTTTATTCATGGGTTATTGCCCTTAAAAATACTTACCCATAAAGGAAGTCCTCTAAAAGAAATTCAGCCTCTGAAATGAGGCTTACAGTGATTGCACAGAAGATCTGAGAGGCACAACTTGCCTTCTTCAGTTTAATGATGATGTTGTTGCCTTGGCCACAATCTCTCTTTTGTTCATTGAAATGACATAGGAACATAAACACTATTTGCCATAGTGGTTTATGCATTAATAAGCAGACATAAAACCAAATGACAAGGCTGTACTCTTCCTCAAGCTGTTAGCTCACTCTAATGTTTTTCCACAGCAGTGACAGATGCTCTGATACCTATATAACCTCCAGAATAGGAGTTTAATGAATGTAGTATTTATATAACTTTGGAAGCCTTGAAATCAGTGAAATTCATTTCTGTGATTCCTCAGAGTGAGAAATTAGCATTTCTGAAAAGACAATAATTTCCTAACATTTTATCTCATATCTTACGGAAAATCTCAGGAGAGCCTAAGACTCTGTTATGAGGGAGGGAAAGAGGGGGGAGGGAGGGTGGGAGAGAGGGAGAGAGAGAGAGAGAGAGAGAGAGAGAGAGAGAGAGAGAAGAGATCAAACAGAGAAATGCAAAGAGGTAAAAGAACAAAATACAAAAACATGTTTAATGAACCACAGTACTGCACTGACTGACGAATGGGGAAAGGTTTCCGCCCTCTAAGGCGCTTTCAGTCTCCCACCCTGTCACTGCCCTTTTTATCAAAGTACCTGTTGAGGTGGAAGACCTGCTGAGAGTTTTCACAAAGTTCTGTGATCCAAATGATGTAACATTGTGAGCATCAACTGCACTGGCAGAACATTATCATAATAGCCCGACCTCCTAAGCTTTTCCTGATTACCTGGATCTTACCTCCCAAAGGGAAAATGACTTTAAAGACTGAATCTTTTACCTGAGTTTTTCAAAGATTTAGCAACTTGAAGCTACAAACTCTCCCAGCTTGTTTACAGCATGCACAGTAACGCCAGAAAACGAGTTGAGTCCCCTTAAGAACCCAAAAGGACTTGGAAGCAGCGCCTTCAAGGCTGCAATGGTCTTTTCACAGAGCTGTACACTCATCTTTGTCATCTTTAGATACCAGGAAGAGGAAGTCTACAGTTCCTTTTTTTTTTTCTCCCCGTTTGTTTTTACTTTAACATTTAAAGAAAAACAGCGTCTTATCTTCCAAAGTCCATTTTGAAAGTCGAACAGATTAAAAAAGAGTTTCAAAACAGTGCTAGCCCAAATCCAGTTGAAACTTTTAATTAGTCTGATGTTATTTTTAGACTCTCTCAAAGCTCCATAATTGAGCCCTTTGCAGTTGTACAAACAAATAGAAACCTTGTAAGATCTTGAAATTCATGATAGTTTACTAATGAAGTCAGCTTGGAAAACTCTTCATTGAATATTGTAATTTGATTGCCATCTTATTCTGATTGGACCCTGGTTTTGCATTTAAATGAGTGTATATTATTTGAAATGCAAAACAGCATGTTATCTGGGGTATTTTGCAAGAACAGACAAGATTAAAAACATCTAATGTTCCATTTTATAAAAACATTACAAAATGGAAACGCAGTGCTGACTTTTAAAATTTATTAGTAACAGCTTACAATAATTGGACATTAATTAATCCTAAATTACAAGACATTTCTGTGGAAATGCATATTACATTCTTCCCATCATACTCAGCAGATTAATTTGTATTACTATTTCTGTTTGGGATACTGAAGACACTAACAATTTCTTACTTACTAAAGCAGTCATTGTTACAGGATTGACTGTAACTCATGTGAGTTTAACACAATAGATCACCAATTACTGATTCAGCAATAACTGACCTTGGGTATCTAATTTAAAAAAAAAAAAGCTGCAGTAGTGCTAAGGCGAAGCTGAATTTGTGAATTAGGGTCTGTGTCGGCTTGTTTCAAGCTTTAGTTTTTGTGAGCCTTTATGTTTTTGGATGGATTGGAAGGATTTTTCTGATTCTGTAACTCTTTATTATTATTTCTCAACCGTGGTTTTGTGTCTTACATAGAAAATTGTTTTCAATCACATCACCTCAAAAAAGAAGATTTCTGTTTGAAAGGAGCATGGAGGTCTTTGGCAGCCATCTCTGTATTTGATTCTTTGGCTGTCTGAAGTTTCTATTGCATTTATTTTCAGACACATATAGTTACTCATAATCTACTAGACTGCATTTTATTTCTCCCCTCAGGATTTTTTTTTTGACAAAAGATTGTCAAAACAGGACCTTAGATTTTTAAGTATAGTATCCAGTTGCTTGTAATAATTTTTTATTATTTAGATATCATATAGAGTGAGCTGTAATCTGGGAACGATACTTAATGTGGGATTTAGACTGTGAAACAAAGATATTCTTTCACCTATTTTATATTTCTGACCTCAAATCCAGAGTAAGTCTTATGTGATGGAGAAACAGGGTCTCTAGGAGGAAGGATGACAATGGAAAAGGGTGACAATGTCAATGTCTACAGCAGTGATAGAGATAGCAGGGAAATGGCATGACTCTGTACCCGCATGCCTCCCCAGGCCTGTGTGACCCCAATCACCATGTTAATTCAACCTTGGTCCAGCCCTAATGGGCAGTTCTAAGAGTTTCATGAAAGTGTTAGATTATCTGTAAAGTGCATACAAGTACCACTGTCATATAATCTATTTGGTGAATTCTGTCAAAGTAATTTTTTTATTTTTGAGACTGTAAGATTAGTGAGGGTTGTGTTTCATCCACTCTCCCAACCCAGTGGCCACAGATGCATGAAATACCAATTTTTTTAAACTAGGAAGAGTCAAGTTTTCTGAACTCAAATAAAGCTTAAAATCAAACTATCCTGGCTGAAACAAAGATACAT
>NW_017731593.1:967926-971492 GCF_001890085.2 Hipposideros armiger
TTATAGTCACAGTATGTCTGAAGGGTGTCCATTACCTGAATATTATCATTTTTGTATGATGGCAGTCAGAGGCTGATTGTAATTAGGAGAGAGAGAAATTCCCGGGGACACGGTGCTTCCCTGCGGATCCCCTGCCTCTAACTCTGGATGCAGAATTCTTTGCAAGAGTATTTTCATGGATCTCAATGACAACAATTAAGTTTGAAGAGCATAAGAAGATACTTTAATCAGAAGTTAATTAAGAACAATGGGGGCATATGAATCATTGATTGTACCTCAAGTACTCTGACTGACCCAGAAGATTATTCTATTAATATATAGATGTAAACAGACACCAACATTTTCTCAGGGTAAAGCAACTACAGCGAAGATTCCACCTCCAAATCTGGCTTTTACTTATTGGATGACGAATTACAATGAGCAACATTTACCTACGGAGGGGAGATGTCAGGTGCTGATTCCATGTCTTTATGCATGTCTTTACACATCAGGCATAAGAAGTGAGGCAATTGGAGTCAGGAAACCAGGGTGTTATTCGTATGTAACTGTTAAGTGTTGCTCCCTTATAAAATGAGACGAAAAATATATGTGGCCCTAAACACACAGGGACAAGTGCTGTGAGAAATAGCTATAAATAGAACACCAACAACAACCACCCCCAAAACCCCAAAACCAAAGTAGCAATCATACGATTATGTGGCATTTTCACCTTTTATTAATATGGTGTTTTTAGGGAGGAGGAAGTTCTCCTATGTTTGTGGTACAATGTCCACTTAAATCAAGCAATCAGCCCATTGTATCTCCTCTTCCCAACACAAATGGGTTTTGTTTTCCTCTAAATTAGCTTGAGATTCTTTTTAGTCCATGCTCTCTCAGGAATTGTGCTTGTGGATCAGTGGTGCTTGCTTTGCGGCCTCACCCCTGGCCATGCCACTCCCACACTCCCCACCCTCCACCTCCACCCCNGGAGGGTGGCCATAAGGAATGATTTTCTTATGAACCAAAGCCCAGAAGTAGAGGCAGAAGATAAATGTGCTCAAGCATCATCCCACTCATATATCAAATACTGAACTACTCTTCTGATTTTACAGGTTCAGTCTTATTCCTGATTTTAGTCTCTTACTTACTTGAGGTTTTCCAGAGTATACTTCTAGAATATCTGAGGCCTCTGAAAATAGATTGAGATGTTTAAACTGAGTACTAGATGGTCTCATGGCTAGTCAAATGTATGTCTTGTCCTCTGAAGAACACTTCAGGACTCTGGGGACTGATTGCACCAGGGGAGCAAAAGAAAGGGAAAAATCAAAATTGATTATTGGTCTATGTGATTGAGAGTGTGGGCCAAGGGGAAGCCAAAAATGGGAGGCAGGTAAGCAGTAATTGAAAAAGTGATAGAACAAAAATGTGATGGTATCATGAAAGTTATTGTCACAAAGAATTTAAAAACTAAGTGATATAGTGCTGAAAATGCAAATGTTTAGGAGGAATAGAATTTAGAAAAAGTTTGGCTTTGGTAGTTGTGGCATCATTGTTAACCTTCAGAAGAGCTGCACATGAGAAGTGGATGAAAGACTAAAACAAACAACAAATAACAACAGAAGGAAAAAAAAAAAGAAAGAGAAGGATCCAGGAAAAGGTCCTAGAGAGTATGGGATAGAAAGGAACCAATGCATAAAAAAAATTGGATCAATTAGATGACAAACAAGGACAAAGAAAACTAAAGAGAATTAACAATGCAATGATATTTTGGAAAGAGAAATAGGAAATTAAGGGAGATTGAGTTGGGTTTTCTAAATTTCATAGGTGGATTAGGATTAGGTCATCTAATAAGACTGAGGAGGATGAATATGGAGTATTGGGGAAACTCAAAATTCTAGAACATTTTGTGGATGTATGCTGTGACAGAGTCAACAAGAATTGACTGAACATAATCATTACAGTACGTGAAAGATCAGTTAATGTTTTTTAACATGTATTTACTTTAGAACCAATAAATTTGTCTTCAGAACTTTTTGTAGTAACCATTGGAAGTATAACAACCTGGCAAAGAGATATGGAAGATAGTGAAATGCAAGAATTCACTAAAATGCCTGACTATGGGGTTCAGGTTTGGTCAATGAAATGAGAAGGTTGACGTCTTGGAATTAGACAATGGGTTTGAGGTACTACTGGAGTTCATCACCTCTCTATGTAACTACAAATAGGTTTTGAGCTTCTATAGTGTCATGTAACATGCTTAGGAATTGGAGGAACAATGGTGTATAATGTGTTTTTCACCAGGGCAGTCATAATTTAGTGAAAGAGACAGCCATGTACAAAAGCAGAGATTCAGTAGAAGTGAGGAACTGGGAGAAAAAGAAAGAAAGGAAATGGTGGTCATAGCGAAGAAGTCCAGAGTCAGGTGTCTTGGGAAAAATAGCAGAAATGGTGAACAGATTTTAGGCCTTCATTTTATGGTATATGTACGAAAACGGGAGTTGGGGGCAGGGGTGGATGGAGGAGGGGCTTCGACTTAAAAACCAACACGCTCTTTTTATTGTTGTTGTTGTGACCACAAAGGAATTGACTCCAAGTCATTTTTGGCATTCTCGTTCCTTCTACTCGAAACTGAATTGTGATCCAATGTCAGTTTCTTAATCCATAAATATGGCTTGACAGTTCATGTGCTTCTAATAGATGGTGCTGGAGAAGCTGTTTCTGACTTAAACGCCATAAAGGAAATGAGGAAAATGCAGAGAAAGCTTCAGGTTAATCTATGAAGCAATTTGAGGCCTACGCCAGAAAACTTTCCCTCAGTTCATCTCAGTAGGTAACCTGAAGAACTGTCACTTTTGTGTGACCCTTAGAGGTCTAAGTCCACTTTAGAAATTCATAATAGAATCAACTACATTTCTGTGTCTATAGAACATCATCTGAAATTTTTAGAAAGTAAAACAGTGAAACACGTTGCATGGTATTATATAGCCAATGCTCCTCACCCCCACTCACTGCATCTTTAAAGCACTGAGTTCAATTAAAAAAAAATTAAATTCAGGCTTATCAGCTTGGGTGTGGACAAAGTATAAAGACAAGCTGGGGTTGCAAACTCAGATATCCACGTGGGTCAAGAAATTGGTAGGAATGTGTGAAGCAGGCCAAGCCTGAGAAGATAAGAGCAGGAGCTGGGTGAGGAACACTGCCAGCCCCCTGTCCAGCCGATGCTAGGGAGGGTAAGGACTGCAGAAAACTGGATAAGTCTCTGGGCAGCTGCCACTCAGCATTAGCCTCGTGTGGCCAGGACAATTCCAGCCCAGTTGTTGCCAGATCTTTCACATTTTTTTAGAGAGTCCAGAAAACTGGGTTTTTATATATAAACTGCTGATTTTAAAAATTGGCTACTAATGGGGTAGCCAGTTAGCTCAGTTGGTTAGAGCTCAGTGTTCATAACACCAAGATTGCTGGTTCAATCCCCACATGGGCCACTGAGATGTGCCCTCTACAACTAGATTGAAACAACTACTTGACTTGGAGCTGATGGGTCCTGGAAAAACACACTGTTCCCCAATTAAAAAAAAATGGCCTACTAA
>NW_017731593.1:974032-975677 GCF_001890085.2 Hipposideros armiger
TAACAGAAAACAGAGGTCCGCATGAATTACTGCATTACGTAAGGAGTGACTTTTGTATATGGAGAACTCCACTATATGATTTCCCAGCATTTTCTTCCAATCCCTTCCCAAGTGAGCATTGAAGTATGTGTCAGGCCATCTGGGTTGTAATCTCAGCAATGCCAATGTCTACCGCTCCAAGTTATTTAAAGTCCTCTGAGCTTCAGTTTTCTTGCTTCACAAAGTGAAATATAGATGAGATGATCTTAGCATCTTCCAAAATTAAAGTTGTTTGAATGCTATTTATTTTTCCTTCTGGCTTGTCTGTCTTCTCTTTAGTCCCTGACTGTCACACTCGTTTTGTTTCCATCTTTTGCCATCTTTTTTGGTCAGGAAGTATCTTTTCTCATGCTCCTTGACGTATTAGCATTCTACTCATCCTTTAAATTCCTTCTCAAATCCCAGTTCCTTCAATGACCTTTTCCAGCGTGTATGTGTGTTGGTGGGGGACGAGTGGATGGCAGATATTTGTTGGGCCATGTGCCGAAGATGCAAAGATGAATGAGACAGATTTGGTTTGGTCTTCTGTCCTTCAAAGAATTTAAAAACTATTTGAATGATAATAGCTAACATTTTTTGAGATGATGCATCTTCACTTTTCCATTGAGAAAACAGACTCAGAGAAGTTAAATTGCCCAAAATCACATAACTAGCCAACAGCAGAATTCAGCTCTATTAGACTAAAAACATTTTTCTTAACTGCCATGCTACACAGATGTGGCAAAGTGCCCACACTTCCCATTCCTGTGACATAACCAACAATTAGTCCCCAAATTATTTCCTTCTGAGCTTGGCAAAGTCACATAACCACTGGCTACACAGTTTGCTAGTTACCTACTTCCAGTTAACTGCAAGGAAGTGGCTCTGGAGAAGGAATTTTCAGCATCACTGTCTTAGCCGATATCTTTTCCAGAACATCAAGAATGCTCAGTAAGCATTGTGCAGGAAGGCACAGTGAAGAGGGAAATTGAATGAATGAATGAATGAATGAATGAATGAATGAATGCACTCATGCTGTTTTCATAGTGTCAGTAAGTAACGCCTGAAAGTTTTCTGTATGTGACCTGGGTCTCCGACTTCTGAGTTGGAGAATCATATTTCTTCAGTCCTCTGAGCATTGTAAATGTGTGGAAGAATATGTTTTCAGGATTTATAGAGAGAAGAGAAAGAAAACTTTGTCTTCTAACCAGTTAGATGTCAAATAACAAATGAAAACTGATGCTTGTCATTAAACAACCCTAGGAAAGCCTGCAATGATATAGGGAGAGAAGGCTTCTCTGCCACCATCACCTCCCTTACAGCTGACTGGATTAAATTCCCCTTTCGGCTACTCCCTTTCGGCTACTCCCATGCTCCCAGCAAACACTGAGCATCTACATTACCTTGTTTATCTTTGCTTCCAGGAGTATCTGACACATAGAACTCTTCAATTAATATTTGTTGCACAAATGGTTATATACTGCTCTAACTTCAAGGGCGTTGGGTGTGGGCTGGGATAATAGGACTCCCACTTGATTATTAATGTTGTGGATTCCCTAATAATAAAAGAACACTTCTTTTTCTACAGTAAGAAATGAAAGTTGAAATAAAAAGGTGTCCATCAGGG
>NW_017731593.1:976142-977246 GCF_001890085.2 Hipposideros armiger
CTAACAGGTATGAAGCTCTTACTGTATGTTAGTATTATTTTAAGCACTATTTCATGGATTAATTTTTCATAGCTTTATGGATTAAGTACTATTATAATCCCCACTTTATATGTGATGAGCTTGAAGTATGAAAGATTGAACAATGTATCCAAAGTCACAAAGCCAGAAAGTGTTTGAGTAAGATTTCAAACCCGAGTACCTTGCCTCCAGCCCATGCCCTTGACCTCTGGACTCTCCTTCTTCCATAGAAGATGAGCTTTCGCCCTCTTCAGCATTCTGCCTAGAGCCATCCCTAAAATGATTCCATCTGATAAATGTAAGGCTCCTATTTCTAATATAATATAAAGGCAAGATCTACTTCACAATTATTCTTTCACAGTTGTTGCTAATTATCCTCTTGTATTTACTTGAAATGCCTGGGGGATTCAATAAAGGTATTCCGACACATGTGCACGATCCTGAAGGAATCAATAGATGGAATGGAAATGAAGTGAGATGTAAGCAAGCTTTCTGTATTGAAATCATATCATTCACTGGAGACGGTACCATTCTGCTTCTTTGAGAAAACATGCAGTCCTAGGCTTCTGTGTGTTTAAGAACACAGAAGTCCTAGCCTAGAAAGCTGTTCTAATCAACTAGTAGCTTCAAGCTATATTACTGAACTTTGTGTTACAAGCTATGGTGGATGCAATGCTGACACACCATAGTTTTCATCTGATGATCCCAATCTGCTTAGAGTATAATAGTTTCTCTCAACCTTTACCATCTTAAGTGCCACTAAGAGATTGAATTTTCAGAGGGAGGCCAAATGGGATGCATGCAATGGATTATATAATGCGATGGTTCTTTTTGTTATATAATGTAACAATCATTGCAAATAAAAAAAATGCTTGGTACCGCTCTAAGAACCATATTTGTGTTGGAGCATCTATGTGGTCTGGGCTCACTGCAGGACAAGCAGAAGGCAACTGTGTAGGAGATCTGTCTATGGAATATTGTTTAAGGTGTTTTCCCCCTACCGCAAGGGATTCTCTCCTCCCAACATTTCTTCATTTATTCTGTCAGTGTGAATTCATTGAGTACTTGTTATGGGCTAGACCAGGG
>NW_017731593.1:979306-984035 GCF_001890085.2 Hipposideros armiger
CCTATCCCTTTGTCCCCCCCACCATCATCACCATTATCTGTTTCTCTCTACCATTTCCTCTTCTGACTGGAAAAAAAAAATTATTTTTTCTTCCCATTCAAGTTCTAAAGGCTGAGATTATGATTGGCCAATCCCATGTACTCAAGGAGGTCTCGTGTTTCCAGATTAATGGGTAGTATATTAGTATATGAAAAAAGTTCCTTGGTCAAATGCCTAGCTCCAGGTCCATTATCCATGGCTTGCAGTATGGAATTATTTCTTTTATAAATAATCTTTGAACTTCTGCAGAGACCTGTGAATGGCAGTTTTTCTTAGGGCTATGGATGGATGTCTCTGTAAAACAGGTTTGGGGCAAAAAGGAAAGAAATAAGTTTTTCCAGCTTTGTGTTGAAGATCTAGCTAGCTAATATACTCAGTAGATGTGACTAATTGCTAAATTCTGCATTCTTCTGCAAGAGACAGTATTATAGTAAGAAATAAAACGTGTACTCCATTGTCCCATTGAGTTAATTTTTAAGCAGGTGTTTATCGGGCACCTATGACTAGTCAGACATTTTGTAAACTGGAGATTACAGGGATGCATAGAATATGCATAGAAAGCTGATGCTTTCAGGATGGTTATAATTTAACAGTCACAGCTTAATGTAAGGAAGTGCTCCCAGGATTTATATCAGCTAAAAACCTACATGCCTATGGCCCATGGGCCTAAGATGTGGCTTTTATTTATTTGTGTGTATTCTCCTCTCGTTCAATTCTTTCAGAATTTCTTTGTGGGTAAATTAACATTATTTTCTGCTAAGATAATTGTTTTCACTTACCCAAGCAATATGGAAAGAAGCAGAAATGAGTAAACACAGCTTATGTATGAATGACTTTTAAACATCGAAAGATTAAGAATTGAACCACAATTGCTTGGTAGTATTGTGGGGTCTGTCCTAAGTACCAGGTCGAGGGCTTGGCTTTATCCTTGGGCAAGGAGGAGACATAATAAATTTAAAAATGAGAGCACTGTGTTCTGTCAGCTCTCTGGGAGTACTTATTCTAAGGACTCTTTGAAGCATGGTTTTATTTGTAATTAATATTGGGCCATCTGATTCTGATAGATAAAGTCAGAAGATAACTTTATAACTCAGTGAATTTAGAGAGCTATGGGATCATTGGTGTGCATCATGGAACTCAATTCTTACCCTGCCCAAAGCACCAGTTTTCAAAGGGTTATCACACACACATGGTGGTGACTCTCTATTTGTAAGTAGAATGACTTAGATGGCTGTTCTACTCATTTAAAATCTATTTTCTAGCATGACTAGAACTTTGCGAAGGTTGAACCACAATGAATATTAAAGGTTATCATGCTGATTGTGCCGTTATTATCAGATTATTATGCTGCATACATTTTCATGGAAGGTATTAAAAGCACTCTAAAAAAAAAGAGCAAGTAGGAAAACTGGTTAATAGGTAGGAGGAAATGTCTAGAAAGATCTTTTCTAAGATTCTCCTAGGTATCCTCTATCTTGGAGGAGACCTGAGCGTATACTAAATACATAGCAAGGGGCTGCTCTTAGTTTTCTCTTTCATCCAGTTGATGAGGAACAATTACCAGCACAGAATATTCTCCATAGAGCTCTGGCAAGAACATAAGAAAAGTACCAGAGTCAGCCCTTGTCTTCTTTTTCTGAACATTGTAATTGTTTTTCTATTTTTTTTTTCTTCTGCCTAGTGGGTGGCTTTGTAAGTAAGAATTTGGGGCCTCATGGCACCTCGGCAGTGATGAGAAATTCATGTACTCAGTAGCTAGTTTTTAATTTGTTCTTCCTTTCAAAGAATCTTATGCAATATTTCTTTTCCTATATCAGCAGTTAGCTGGAGTATCTGTAGCAAATTTTCCCAACATGCTTAGCACTTTCTGGGTCCAATTTTGGCAGATGGACCCAGATAATGAAAGCTCCTTTGGGAATTACATTCAATAGAACTAATTTAGATCTCATAGAGAAATGGAGCAAAAGCCACTGGTACAAAACAAATGTTTTGTTTGTTTGTTTGTTTTTTTCATCATGTAGGTTACTTTGACCCACATTTGTTTAGTATGTGTCCCTTTTAAATGAATATTCCTTCTTGAACCTCTCTCATTTATGTTACTCTTATATAACATGTCATGAAATGTAAAAGCAATTAAACAGTAGACTTCTAAAAATGGCCACCACAATAGTGGATTTTTAGAAGTTCCAAGCAGTAAGAGTGGGAGACTTTTGCGACTATCCATAATTTCCTTCGGGCCATCCGTTGTTTTCTCCTCATGGACATATAGTCTTACATTCTAGGTAAAAACAGTAGGATTATAATTCCTTTGCTATCTCTCCTAATCAGATTGCCACCTATAACCCCTACCCCTCCAAAATAAAATTTTTGGAAGTGCCACAGTTACTGTTATATCAAAGACCTTAGCTGGGACAGTCAGTATCATAAATATGTTCCTGTTATCCTTAGCTCTATCGCTCAAGACAAAAGAAAAATAAATAAAAGCTCCCTGACAAGTTTCTATAGTTCAGAGATTTGGTCAAAAATGTTTTTCTTTTCTTTTTTTCTTTTTTCTTTTTTTTTTAGCCATGTTATAGGCTTTCCTAAATATGAGAAAAGCAATCATCAGTAGCTAGAAGAGTCTCCAGACTCAGGGTCGTTGTTATAATCGGGCCAGTTGAGCCTGCTTTCAGCTCATTCCACATCGCAAAGCTGTCATACGACCAGGGCTTTCTTTGGAACAGGTACATTCAAATGCCACCAGGTTGCAAGCCTGGAGCTGCAAAAGGTAAACTAGTGTCAGTGAGCACATCATGTTGCAAAAGCATCATAATAATTGTATAGACAGCAAAGAATTGCATTTCGCCGCTGTGTTGCATCAAATTCATAAGGCAAATGCAAACAAGCTATTGTCACCTATCAGGACTGATGGTAACCTGAGAGCACAAACTCCTCAACTGTTCATTAAGAGCTTAAATGAGCCCATTAGACTTACATTAGACTTAAGAGAAAGGAGAAAATAGTGCTACTGAACTGTCAAGGATGCAAAATTTCTTAATGCAAGAGAAAGATCACCACAAATTGCAAATCTGAGTCTTATTGGATTATCTATCTTATTTTCAATTTGGAAAATACATAAGACCAACATGGGTATTGCTTTTATGAACTTGTTAAAAAAAGATGATAGAAGAAATATCTTAGCATCATTTCCACATTTACCGTTTCTTTTTCCCCTACTAGGGAAACAAAATGGGATTTGGGAGAAACTTGTTTGTTTCTGGTATATCTGGCACTGATCAAAAAGAATCAAGCAGAAAAGAAATCTATGGCAAAATTCTGAAACTTGATTTTTTTCAGAAGTTTATTTTGATTTTATGATGTTTGATGCTAGTGAGGGAAAAGACAGACATGAAAGGTTTTGAGTATAGATTTTAGAACTGAGTGATGAGCAAAACTGACAATTCATATTCTTATCAAATTTTTTGAGTCGTACAAAATAGAAGTTTCCTTGAGTTTTATGACATCTTCACATTTCATCCTGCCCCAAACTTGGAGAGTCTGACAAACATGAAAGTTGAAAACTACTAGCAAGAAAAAAATTTCAGCTGCAGGTCTTTTTTTTAAATTTTTTTATAAAGTCTTATTTAGTAGAAGTTGAAGGCTTTCTTTAATATAAGGTAGTTGGCTCCACAAGGGTATCTGACCTGAAATCTAACTACCATAAATAAGGAACCGAAGCAGAATGTAAATTACAATGCTGACACAGAGCTTTTTTTTGCTAGTTTTAGGTCAAAATACAAACTCAAATCAGGAGAAAGTATCTGTGTCATCTGAGAATTGGTTGTATTTTTGTGGATCCAGGTAATCCCAGGAAATCTTCTAGGTGATTACTCTTAGTTTATTAAAAACATTATAAAGCAAAGGCACATCTAAATAGTTTCTTATGTATTCTGCCCAGGGCTCACGGCAGTACCGTAAGCTCTTCTGACTTGCTTCAGCAAAAGGAAACCTTTTCAGTTCAAGGATGCTTTCTTCTTCATCATGTCATCATGCGGCTATCATTACCACTATTATGACTACCACAATTATCTGAATATTTAATAAGTGTACATCTAATGAGCAACATTAGGCAGTGGAAGCATGAAAAACCTCCACCTCATTAGCCAGGGTAAGTTATCAGAGTTAATCAACGACTGATGGCTGTGGTTTGTTCCTTTTCCTGCTGCATCGGCTCCATGGACCCCGTGATTCAGGAAGATTGCCTCCTAGTCAAAGCGCGCTCTAAGAATGTTATGGCTTCCTGGAACCAGGCAGCTGCTGTCTCTCATGAAACTCCATGCTCCTCTAAAGCATTCCATCTCTTCCAGAAACAATCTCAGAAAACAGTTAGTTTGCGAGTTAAAACTAGTAGAGGGGATTACATGCAAATCACCAGCAGGGGTGTTTCTTGCATTAATACTTTACCATCTGGTAGGGGACTATAGCTTTAACCATATTCTCAATGTTAAGACCAGACTTAAAGAGTATTCATGCCACTGATGTCCAGTTTTTGACCTACCTACCTTTTTTTTTTTTAAGAGTTTTATTGGGGAATTGGGGGATGGGAACAGTGCTGGGGAATTGAGGGAAGGGGAACAGACAAGTTGCTGTCCTTTTGTTCTTCAGTCTAGTTGTGGAGGACATTGCTTCACTGGCCCAAGTTGGCACCATC
>NW_017731593.1:984205-1026190 GCF_001890085.2 Hipposideros armiger
TGTAGAGGGCAGTGTCACTGGCCCTCATATGTGGGATCTGAACCGGGGCCCTCTGGCGTCCCAAGCCAGTTCTTAACCAATGCGCCACTCGGCCGGCCCTGACCTACCTTTTTAATGCATCATACTATTTAGAGCGCTATTTGGAACACAACAGGAGAAATATGAGGAAAGAAGGCTGAGGGGCACTGGCTTTAATTTTAATTTCTCCTGAATTAGATCACATTTTAAAATCCCAAGTGTACACATTAGTTTACAAAGGGGGAAATAATTACGGGAGTGCTCCAGTCACCATTACATATGACCAGACTGCTTGCTAGAAGCAAGGGTAGGTGACAATGCAGTGGCAAGAACATTTTGTTCTGCATTAAACCCTGTTTCCCTCAGAGGCTGTGTGTCAGACGCCTGGTACCCCAGTTCTTTGGGAGGGTGAGCCAATTAGCACATTCCCTAGTCTGGAACTGTAGTTGCTGTGTATGTGATCTGCATACTGATTCAGCTGAGATTTGACCTTCTGGGCGGAGAAAAACAAGAATCCCAGGTGAGAGAGAACATTGGCCTAGATTTTCCTATCCCTTCTCGTCTGTTCTTTATTTCCAGGCATACCGGCCTAGTAGCTTTCTCTGTTTAACTCAGAGACCAGAAAACAGTTCTTTTTCACTGAAAATTTAGATCATTGTATAGGATAAAAGCTCTTTAAAATCATGGCTTTTACCTCCCTCTGCTCACGTCAAAAATGGAAAGCAGGTAGCTAGCTCCTTGTACCAATGACACTCTTGGCCCACATGGGGGCAGTACTAAGTAGTCAAAAGCCTCCAGGAGTTCCAGGGCAGGCAGTCTGGCAGGAGACAAAGTTTGAATGCGTAAGGCAGAATCAGGTTAGTTTTTCATAAGCACAAGTTTCCTTAAAGCCAGTTATTATAGTGTTCTAAATGTTCTTGCTGAAGGAATTAGGGAGGAATGCTGTCTACCAAATTTCCAGCTGCTGGTGCAATCGCTTGCCAGGATACGTTGGGGAAAATTTTTGATGGATTACTCCATTTAACACTACTTTTAACATACATAACATGAAACAGAGCTAACAGGCCATTTGTTACCTGATTATCAAATGATATTCTAGGTTTGTTTGGAAGAGTGAACGTTTATCTTAGGTGTAGATTTTCAGTTTCTTATTGTCTGATATGATGAGTTGCCTTTTGATACATTTTCTACAGAATTTCCAGGGAAACTGGAAAAGTAAGGGTACGTTCATCATCAGTGGAAATTTACCAGTCTATTTAGTGCACAGAGGTTTATCAGAGGCTTACTTATATTAAATAGGTCTTCTTCAGATAGTTCTCTTTTAAGCTATAACAGCTACATAAATGAACCGTGGTGTAATTACACATTCATCTGACCTAAAGAGTTTTCAGTTTTTTGGGCAGGAAATCTTTCCTATCAAGACCCTCAGGGTGTTGTTTTTTTTTTGGTTGTTTCATTAGGCAAACTTTAGAAATTCAAAGAAAGAGCCATAATGGTATGTTGAGTTACTTGTAGCCTCACAACCTACAGTACCAAAAGACACAAAGTCACAAAGCCATTGCTTGCTTTGCTCAGAGGTGAGACTACATAGAATGCACACGTTTTCGATGCTATTGCCCCATTCCATCCTTCAGAACACAAACTTAAATTTAGCTAGTGAGCTCCTGATCACGTTAGGTCATGTGGAAGCAGTGAAAATGACTCTACAAAAGCCCAGGGCACAGGGTTGTGGTGCAAGCTAGACCACTTCTCAGAGAAGAGTCAGTAGGCTCTTGTGGTGATAGTTTGTACTGACAGGAAAATATCTGTTCCTGTTGTCAATAACATTGGCTCTTGATGTCCTTTTCCCTCCCTGTACTTCTTCTTTCTTCTTTCCCTGTTTCTGATCTTTTAGACTGTCTCCGTCAACACTGAATTCTCTCCATCTTCATCTTTAACTTTATCCCCCTTTCCGATGATGCACATATCAGAACATTCAATTGCACCCATGGAAATTGTTTATCCCTGAGGGAATCATTTGGTACTCAAGGCTACGGATCATGTGCCAAAGCAACAAGATTATTAGAGAAAATTCAATGTTTGCCTTTATATTCGTTTTCAAAATCTCATTCGCACAAAGGTCATTTCTCTCATTAAATGACTATTTAAAATGAGGTAATATTAAAAAACACATATTTTGCCTTGCTTTAAGGTGGTAGTTTGGACTGGCAAGATGGAAGCTGTCTTCCTGTTCTATCAATGCTTTAAACATGGAAGAAAGCACCTGCTTTGCCTCAGTCTGGGGTTTGGTAATGGAAATTTCTCCGACTGATTTTCCTATTCTAGCTTAGAAAATTACTAAAATGGCTGTGCATTTGAACCTTGCCGTAATGTTACCTTAGCGTCATCTGGCAAGTTATGATAAGCAAGTGTTATGCAAAAATCAGAACACCACCCCCAACCCTTCTGGACCTCAGTACACGAGCTCCATTAACACTTAAGCAATATCAGACAATCACTTTGTCTGTGTGGCTATACTATTTAATGAGCACACAGAGAAGTGAATTGCATAGATGCTATAAGGATAAACAACAGATTAATCTTTTTAATAACTTGGGACTTTTGCTTGCTGGATTTTAATTTTCCTTTCTTCTGAAATACTCAGTAGAACCTCTAACACGGCAACATGGTTTCCTATTGCTTTGAGGGTAGAGAAGCTGGAATTAAGTTTAGCCTATCCTCTTCACTTGTCTGGTCCCAGGGCACTCACATTAAAGCACGTTCTTCTTTGTGCTTTCTGTCCTGGCAGCCGTAGACGTCCACCTCTTCCAACCCCACCTACTTCCTCTTCCTAGGTCTAATTTGATCATTAGCAAGAGAGAGGAATGAATAAGAGAGACAAAAAGTAATTAATTCACTGAAGTGCAGCTGCAAATGAATTTTTGAAATCAATTATTAATTTTCTCTTTAATATTTCTGCATTGATACTGCAATGTATCAGGGGACTGGAAGCGAGAGCCGCTTCACTTCACAGCAGCAATGCCCTGGGTACAGGCAGCAGCGCCTCACTGTAACTAGAATGCCTTGTGCGAACATATTTCTCTCGTTCATCACCAACACGCCTTCAGCAAGCAGCATTTTAAATATGTGAGGGTCTTAAAGTTATGGTAGGCAAAGCAGGCATGAAAGATGGGAGCAGTTGCAATAAAAGAGGGCGAATGCCTTATTTTCTGTATCTTCTGGTGTCAGCTTCCTAAAATACTGAAGCCAAGACAAATGCTTAACATGTACGATGATCCTTGAGAAAACAGTGGTTAGCACAAATTCAATGCATTTTTGCTTATGTAGGAGGGAGGAAAAAAATGCTGGGTTGTGTAAGGGATGTTAGAGTAAGGAGGGCTGAGTGTCAACAGCCTGGAAAAGAATGAATAAATCTTTGTATTTCCTGACCAACCTTGGGCAGAGATCAGGGAATGGCGGTAGGGCGACAGCACAGAGCTGCTTGATTACCTCCACTAGACTCTCCATCTTCAGTCGGCTTTAAACCCAGATTACAGAGCACATCTTTTATCACTCCCTTTGCTCAAATCAAATAGCATCAGGAAATCTGCTTCCCTTGACCTCTGCGGCATGTGGTTGGAAGGTAAACCTAAGCATTATATGGAAAAACTATTTTTAGTAACAGAAAGCAACATTACTGCTTCTGTGTTCAAAGATGTTGGCTCCAAATGGCAGAGGAATGATTGTTTCCACTTAAAGTGATTGATATGTCTACACACACTTGAGAGATAGAATTTCATTACCTATTCTTTCAGCGGGGACTGACTGAACACAGTTTCAAAGGAAGTAGGGAGCATATTTGTATAACAGAGTACATTTTCTTCCACGAAATGAAGCTAAAGGAAGGCCAATATATATAGGGAGAAATTGTGGATGTTAAATAAAGAGAATAAAGATATGGAAACAGTGAAGAAACTACTACCGCAGAAGAATGTGCAATCCACACAGTAATTAGGCTTTAGCTTTCCGTTCAATGACAGTGCAGTATTTCAATTGGTTCACTTGCAGAAGCATTTATTTTTAAATTACCTGTAATGATTAAGCCCAGAAAAATATTAGGATTGTAAAAAGCAACCTACCAAAATTCAATTTATTCCATAATAATACTTAAGAATTAATGTTTTCATTTTGTGTGGCATTTGCAGACTTGGAAACTCCAGTTACCCACAGCTTGCAGATGATTTTAGAATAGAAAATTAAGAGATCCAAACTCTAATTTGGGGTCAAACATAAGGGAAAACAACTTAATGAGCTCCTAAAAATGTAATGTTCTTTTATAAAATGAGAAATCCTTCTGCAACCTAAAAATCTGTTTTCTCTCAAATATTTTTCTCTAATGCTGTTTGGTTACCTCCTAAAACCATTATTTCCAGCAGAGTCACAGAAACCCTCAGCTGTGTAGGCGGTCCCAGTAAATTTAGCAGCCAAGCCACATTTTGACATGTTAAGAATAGGCGTCCATAAATCTTCTCCAGCTTCTCCTGAGAAGATTAAATCTTTCTTTTCAAGAATTTGCTAAATTTCAGGAAATGCTCTAATATAACAAACGACTTGTAGATAAGGCTGAAGAAAGAGTAGAAGATAATGGAATCTCTTTGTTCAAGAACCAAAGCACACGCTGAGGGAAACTTCTGGAAATTCTACTTTAGCGACTAGGAAAAAGAGAGGGGCAAATGAAATCAATCCATTTGCCGCAGCACTGGGACACATGAGAAGGGGCATGTTGAAACTGCCAAAGAAGCCTCTCTATTGTTAAGAGAGGTTTCTGCATGTAGGGCCAATCTCTGTAGAACAGAGATGTCATAAATAAGCCTTTCCATTAAAAAAGACCTTCCAGTAGTCCAGATTTCATTGTTATTTCCTACACGAAGTTGTGGAGGAGGATCTAGGACCATTCACTTTGCCTCCCAAGCCTAGTTCAACTTTCCTCTGAATAGGAAGGGCTCGTTGTAGTGAGTGATATATGGAGGAGGCTTTATCCACTTAATGTGCCTCAGTCAGTTGGGGCTGCTGGAGTTTCATAGACTGGGTGGCTGATAAACAACAGAAATTTATTTTCCACAGTGTTGGAAGCTGGAAGCTTGGGGTCAGAGTGCCCGAATAATCACAGTCTAGTGAGAGCCCTCTTTCGCGTTGCAGACTGCCCATTTGTCCTCACATGGTGGGAAGAGGCTGGAGAGCTCTCTGTGTTTTTTTTTATATATATAAGGGCACTAACCCACTGATAAGTGTTCCGCCCTTAGGACCTAATCACCTCCCCAGCGTCCCACCTCCTCACACATGAGGGATTAGAATTTCAACGGACACATTTTGAGAGGACACAAACATTCAGTCTACAGCAATATGAATATGAGAAACCTAGATTGTTTATTATAAACAGATGAGGGACTTATTGAAAGAATATTGAGCAGATCAGAGACGTAAAGGCAGTATTGAATAGGCTCTGGGAAGGTGAGATCCAAAATCGCTACAAGGGCTTGCAAGAGAATGACTCCTTCATCCATTTTCCATGCATGTGTCACTCCTCTCTGATACATCTCAATGTCAAGGAAATATAGTCTGATTGACTTACCATGAATCATGGGCTCCCTCACAGGCTGAGGATAAAGTTGGGGAGGTCAGAGCCATCAGTTTCATGTGGAATATGGGGACTGCCGTTCCCTAAAAGCAAAAAAGCCTTCTGTTACCAAAAGAAAAAGGAAGAGATCTTGAACAGCAAGCAACAAACACATGAGAAAAGAGAAATAATGCCATTAAAAAAGCAAGCTCAACCTCCCAGTCAGATCACTGTGATTTGAAAAGCTGATTTTATCTCTCTTATTAGCACTTGCTCCTCTCCCTTGTATCTTACCTTTCTGAAAATAAGTAAAGGTGTCCTTATAATGCAAAGAAGCTTATATTCTATTTGATGGGATAGGTGGAGAAGAAAGAGTCTGGAGAAGGTTGGGAATGCCCCAGCAGGTACATACTGGCCCCAGCTACCATGCAAAATTGTCTCTATTAGACAGAGCCATACACGTTAGACACAGAGATATAGACATAGCTCCACATCTACTGAAAGACCTCAGAGCCTCGTGGTTGTCCTTCTCTCATCCCTTTGAGTATCTATCTTTTGACTCTACCTTAAAAGGTAGTCTTGCTATTTTAGATCATTCTGTTACCAGGATGTCTATTTAACTGCAATCTATTGGCACTAGAGTTTGCTAAAAGTCCCCTAAAGTGTGGTTATTTGTGACCCTCAGCATCTGCAGTTTCACGATTACTTTCTCAGGATATCACTTTGGACAATAAATGTTTTTTCTCGTCTCCAGCAAGCTCCAACCCCATATGCCAAGCCTGACTCATAAAAAAAGAACTTGCAACCTAAAGAATTAGTTTTTTGGAAAGAAATGCATTTTAACCTAAGGAAAAATATATATCTCAGTCCCACTGGTCTCTGATCTCCTTCTCTATCTGTGTGTCCCTATAGAACCGAATATGTTTTTCATACGTATCCATTGAATAAATAATGGAATAGCTGAGTTAGTGAATGAATAAATAGTTACTTGTGTCTGGCTATCAACTAAATCCCATCCAGAAATGTTTAGAGCATAAATCTTAGAGATTATCTCATCTAACCCTGTCATTTATTATAACCTTGGGCATAGAGGCCTAGGAAAGGAAAATGACTTATCCATGTCCCAAATCTAATAAGCAGTAGAGCAGAAAATCAAACTGAAATGTTCTGACTTTAAATCCACTCCTGTTTTCACTGTAACATCCAGGTAATTCATAGTCAGTTCTTAAAGTACAGCATCTCCCAGGTATATGTATTTTTTAATAGATACCCCTGTAGACTGAAAACCAGATTCGATGGAAAGGAACAATGCTAGAATAATAAAGAGGCAGTCCTTGAGGTTATGGTTTGGGCCAGAGACTGCCTAATTATAATGTTAGCCTGTCAGAACAAGACGCTCCACTTATACAAAAGGGGGAAGCGCTTCACTGTTCAGTCCCCATCATCTTCACTGTTTGGTCCCCAGACTAGGGACACTTGACTCGGGGGAATTTCTCCTGGGGATATCATGATGACAAGAACCTTTGTGTATGGCCAAGGTTGGCGAACCTATGGAACTCCAGAGTGATATTTAGGGCAGGGGGAGATGACCTTCTTGCAGCTTTGCCTCAGATTTTTGCTCCACACCGACAACTGTTCTGCTGCTTGTGCCTAAGTGGTGAGAATGAATGCATGGAGGCCAGAGAACCACTAGCAGCAACCTCTGAAGTGTTCTGGGTCACCCTCGCAGTGGAGCAGTGTCTCATGCTTGTACCTGTACCCTTTCTCCTCAATTAAAAAGTCTCCTCTGGCCCCATCACATTTAATCTGTCAAAGACTCTTCAATTTAGGTTTTATGCTGATGACTCACAATTATCTATTTCAGGACTAGACCTTGTTCTTGAGCACTAGACCCATATATAAAATATCATAATAGACTTCTCTATCTGAACATCGCATAGACATCTCAGGTTCCATCAGTCCAAAATGGAATACTTTTTATATCCTGCATCCAAGCCAGAAATCTGGGCTTCCTCCTAGAATCCTCCTTCTTTTTCACCAGCCACATCCAGTTTGTTACTAAGATCTCATTGATTCCATCTCTAAAAATTTCTCTAATTTTTCTGCCATCTCCCTGACCTTCGTTGGTTAGCTGCAGTTTGTTTTGGTACAATGTCCTTCTAGCTGGCATCTCCATGTCTAGTCTTGCTTCCCTCCAACTTACCCTCCATGCTGCATAAAAGTGACCTTTCTAAAGTGTAAGTCTCATCCATACACTTTCTGGCCTCCATGGTGCTTCTTCATTGATGGGATAGACTTAAGCCATTTAGCAGGCCAATTAGGCCCTTCACGCTTGTCCATCTGAGCAGAATCTTTAATCTCACTACCACTCTTTCAGGGCCTTCCATAAGAAACCCTCTGGCACCATCAAATACCATTCTCCCTGAAACAATCTACATCATGTTCCATTCCTCAGGACTCATCATGCTGTTTTATTTCTGTCTTTCCATACACAGACTTTCCATTGCCTAGAAAGCTCTCCTCAACATTGTCTGCCTTTGTCACAACTCAGCTCAAGTATAACTTTCTGTGTTGTTTTTCCTATTCTTTCTGTAGTTTTCCCACTCTACTGTACCTGGGTATTTTTTAGTTCTAGCAATTACCCTGCACTGCAATTGTTGCTGCGAGTATACTCCATCTCTTTTTTCCCAATGACTAGTAGAGTGCCCGGCACACAGTAGTATTTGAATAATCTTTTATGTAGTAATGGGTAGTTTGAGATTAACTTGCCACCATCCTAAACAATATGTATTGAACTTCCAGGGACTTCTGAAATAACGCTCTAATCCAAAAACCTGGAGTTGTCACATTGGCAAGGTGAAGAAGAAATACGTTGAGCCTGGCAAAAGTTTGAGCACTAGGAAAGTTCTCAGAGGTCAGAGACTGTCAAAGAATCCCATTCCTCTTTCCATCTTTTACCTAGAAATCTTACACCGGAGACCAAGATTAATGAACAATTTGACTCATGCATTTCACCAACCACAGCTAAGTATCTGCAGTGCTTCCACTACTCTGCTTTGAAGCTGATGGTTCTGGGTCCCTTCCCTGCAAGGCCACAAACATGCCGGGACAGCAGAGCTACTCACCCCGTGCTGTCCATGCAGATTTAACTACAGAGTATGTTGCCTGAGATGAACTAGAATCACATATAGAACACCTAGGGGCGAGGAGCCTAAGGAGGAGTTAGTCAATCGGTTTAAGCTTGAGTTCAGAATGCTCAAAAAGTGAACAGATGTGGTTTGAAAAATTGGTTTCAGTGGGCAGGCTCTTTCATCTGACTACGGAGTGATTTCCTCAGAGCACGAGTATTTGAATGATTAAGTCAAAAGGGATATGGTGAAAAGTAACCCTAGCTCTGAAATTTTTTTCTGACCAGTTATGAGGTGTGACAATTAAGTTCACGAATTTGTTGCAATGCTGTTGCTAACCTTTTTTTCTATCAGAAGGGTTATTCATTATGAATTTGTACCAACTGGACAAATAGTTAACCAAGTTTACTATTTGGAAGTGCTGAAAAGGCTGCATGAAAAAGTTAGATGACCTGAACTTTTTACCAATTCATGGCTCTTGCATCACGACAATGCACCAGCTCACACGGCACTGTCTGTGAGGGAGTTTTTAGCCAGTAAACAAATAACTGTATTGGAACACCCTCCCTACTCACCTGATCTGGCCCCAATGACTTCTTTCTTTACCCAAAGATAAAGGAAACATTGATAGGAAGACATTTTAATGACATTCAGGACATCAAGGGTAATATAATGACAGCTCAGATGGTCATTCCAGAAAAAGAGTTCCAAATTGCTTTGAAGGGTGGACTAGGTGCTGATGTCAGTGCATAGCTTCCCAAGGGGAGTACTTTGAAGGTGACTGTAGTGATATTCAGCAATGAGGTATGTAGCACTTTTTCTAGGATGAGTTTGCAAACTTAATTGTCCGACCTCATATTCACCTACTCTCCCCTTCATTTTAACATCCAAAATGGGTTAGCTGAATAAATTTTATATTAGTTTGATTAAGTTTGTACAACAAATGTGGAGAAACAATTCTTATCAAACATTTAAGCAAGGAAAAAAATATGGCTTTCCTCTCTGACTTTTTTTTGGGGGTTAATCATGCTGTGTTGGTTTGAAATCACCAAATCTTCTCCTAACACTACCAGGCAACACAAAACTCAACCATATGGTACTTGAAGAGGAAGGGTTATTTTGAATCCTAAGCCAAACTTTTTGTCTTCCCCAAACTCCAGGAGGGTAGATATATTTGTTTAATTTTTTTGTTTACAATAGCCACAATGCTATGAGCAAATGGGACATTAAAAATTCATTTTGGAGATTATATCTTGATTTCATTCAAGAGTACAATAGCAAAAAAATATTGTCTTAAAATATCTAGGTTACTACTGCCTGTATAATATCTTCTATTTTTATATCAGTGCTAAATTAAGGAAAATAAAAAGTCAAATTGCATTCACCTATACCGCCCATGAAAGGGTTCTATAAATGTCTCCTGAGGAGCAGAGTTCTGTGATCTTACCTGACATAATAGAGAAAATGACACGGGTATGAATCTGAAGTCCTAAGAATCTAGGAATCTCTTGGATATTCTTTGTTCTTATGTACACCTTGGAAAATCGGGGTCTGATTTAAAAAAAACAAAACAAAAAAAACATCAGACACATTCCTCAAAGAATTTTCATTAGGCTTACAATTTAGAAAATATTTTCAAGGCAATTTTCAGTACAGCATTTTGATAGGAGAAACAATTCCAAACCCATCCTCGGCCCATGCAGCGAAAATATGTCACCACCATTTGTGCCTGAACTGGAAGGATCATTTTAAATCTAATCCATACTTTGTCATTAAAATAGTTGTATGATGCCCTCTTTCTTTCTTCTCATCTGCTAAATGAGACCATCTTCACTCACTGAAGACATCTTGATGAAGTGATATGGATTTTAAGGAAATTTAAATATAGGAAATATATTTTAATATGTGATACTCTGAGTATGATTTCATGTTTTCTACCTAAAGATGTAAAATGACATTTAATTTTAGATTTGCATTTTTTCCAAAAAGTATTCATTTCCCAAAATAATATTTGCTGGCTAGAGTGGTGAGGTAATGGATGATTTAGTCCCTCTACAATCTAAACTCTGTAATATTTTGTTGTCTCCAGAATTGAAATGAATTTTAAAAATGAAAGTCAGCAAAGTATCTACTCAACACACACACACACACACACACACACACACACACACACATGATATCTTTTCTAAATCAATCCTTGTATCAGATAGTGAAGTTATAAAAATACCGAGTAAGAGGGAGAGCAGACCAATAAAGCAATGATGAGTATGGAACGTGCTAGGTGCAAGAATTATATGGACAGAAGGATATGCTGTCCTAGAGGAAAGAAAATACTAAACAATATTATTGCAAATTTCAGATGAAGGATGGTTCTCTTGTTTAGCATTTGCTACAACTGCATCATGATTAAAAGAGTTAATTTCTCTCATGAGGGGAAATATTTTCCTCCCTGGAAGAGTTAAACTGACTTCCCATAATTTCTAGGAATAAATCTCAAGGAAACGTTCTCAGCAATGGACATTTCTTTCCCAAATAAACACAGCTGTTTAGTGTCTCGAGTCTTTCAGCTTGTTCTCATCTTTTTCTAACCCCCTCACACAAAATGCGTGACAGCCCTGACACCAGATATGACTTTTAACTCTATCTGCTTTCCCATCTACCTTTCTATTACTAAGCTTCAAAGAGAGGTCTAATTTAGGACCTAGGGTGCATTGAAATTTGTAGTTCCAGGTAAGGATTCTCCCTCTTATATAATTTTAAAATGAGACCAAAAAGCCCACATCAGTGCTGGATTTTCACTGCTTTGCTCTGAGTATTCCTGAAGCCTTAAATTGAAGGCGTCCAGTGTTGTGAGCTACTGTAATTAGTGCTAGTGGCAGTAAGACTTGTAGCAGTGCTGATGAAAATAAACCATAATTTCTATTAAACTCCTTAGAGTCTCCTTTCTGAAAGGAAGACTTGTTATGTTTCTTTTTACAGCTTGGATCAAATAACTTAAGCAGGCGCTGTGACAATACCATTTGCAGGAAAGAAACCTATCATATGACTCACTCACCCGCCCAAATGACACTCGGTACACCTGCTTGTTCCTTGCCTCTACTTTCTGAGTCTTTTGAGTCAAAGTATTTGAAAATCTGTCTGCATGTCAAATGCCCATGAAAACATGTGCAAGTATTTTTCCTATTCATCCTTGTCCATTGCACCTTTTTTCAGCTGGGCAGAGATACTAACAATTTAGTCATTATTCATTAATAGGGTCTACATGTAACAGAAAACTCATTTTTCTCTCCACGTTAACATAGGTAATCTGACTTGCTTCACTGCTTCATCACTCCATTCCCTAATGGCTAAGAGAAGATTCCTTTACCCTCAGAATTTTATGAATCCTCCAGTTCATCCCAACTCTCCTCCCTTAGAGCATCTGCCACTGAAGAGACAACCTTGTAGACCAAGGTCAGCAAGCTGTCCTCCGCAGCTTTTCCAAAATCATCTGATTTTATTTGCCTTTGGGACTAATGAGAAAATTCTAAATCCAATGGAGGTGAATGACTTTAAAGAGTTAAATTTGGTCTGATGTCATATCCAAATACCACTGTAAAGAATAAATATACTTCCTGCCACGTAGTAGGTTTGCCGAATGCATGCTTGAACAAATTTTAGAGCTCATGTCTGGGATTATCTGGCCGTACCTTATTTTATTCAAAAAATTCGTATTAAACATGTGGTGGCAGGCATAGATGCGATGTGCTGTGCACTGTGACCTTGAATCCATCATCCTGCCTCCAGACCGAAGAGTGAGTTTGGTCATTTTAGATAGATGGAAATTGGTATTACAGATATACTTCATTTTGCCAAATATGTCTGATTCTTTTAAAAGTATGAAAATGTCATTTTACTTTGTCATTCTAGACACATTTTCAATCAGAGATAAACCAGCTACTTAAAATTATTCTAGAAATAGTTAAATCAACAGCCCCATTTACATGTGAGGAGACTGGGGATCAAATACATATCTATATAAGGCCAAAAGGGTGGTTACAGATATAACTACCTTTTTTTTGACATCAGGTCAAATGGGTAGTTAGAAGATAATCATTCTTGTCCCCTCCCCTTGATATTAGGCTGTCTCTGTGAATCCTTTCTTCTTAGTAATAGTTTTCTAATTAATCAAACAATTTCCCACATTTGCTATATATTATTTGAGGAGTATTAGTGCAACTGTAGGTTTTCATTGATTGTGTTGGCCTAAAAGGGGATTATACCAATCTTTCTGTAAACCTCTGGGCATTCTCTCCTAGAAAAATATTCTAAATTTTAACCATTATTCTTAGGAGGTTTTTTTCCTTATGCATTGCTTGATTTTGAACACATTTATTGTGTCTTTCAGCAGAGGTGAAAGCTAATAGGAAACCATAATTTATTGAAAGAAAACAGTTCATTTATTTGAGGACAATTAACTAACCCCTTTTTAGTATTCTATTTTTCCAGTTAATTTATCTCAATTTCCTTGCTTCTTTATGAGATAACTTGTTGATATATTTCTGACCCAGAGTGAATACTTATTAAATGGGATTAATAAACTAGCATTATTCTTATTTACCAAATATTTTCAAGATATTTTATTCATGAATATCAACAAAAAATGACAGAAACAGGACATTCATTGAATGTCAGTTATGTATCAGCAACATTTTAGTTATGTCATCATATTTAACCCTCACAGTATCATTCTGAAAATTGCTTCTGGAAGCTTTGAATTTTAAAACATGAGAACACTGGGGTCCAAGAAGGTTGAATAGCTCGCCCAGTGTCACACAGTTGATGAGAGATGGGGACAAGTAATTGAAAAATAAATTTAAATAAAAAAGGTACAAACCCAAGTCTGACAGTAACAAAGCCTATTCTCTTTTTAACATGATCCTCTGACTCACAGGCAAATAAGCAAAATAGACCCCCTCTGGAGATGAGATTTGGAATCTACAATAGTGAGGTTAAATGACATATAGCAAAGGGCCACTTTGAAGCCATAAAGAGCCAGGTGCCATTCCTGTGTTTTGGACTCGAGGTCAGCCTTGAGTGTGTCCTTAAATCCCAACCCTCCATAGGGAGCCATGCTTCCCATCTGTGTGTAAGGGCTTAGCACTCAGGAAAGGATCCAGATTGACATCTGGCAATTTAAAGTTCCCCTAGAGTTATACAGGATGAGAATCCGCCTTATATTTTCTTTTCTCTACATAGCAGCTCATAATGACTCGTCTGTCACTGACTGTTAAGGTGGTTGGCAGGCGTGGTGTGTGAAGGAAGTCAGGGTGACAGAGCCAGCATGCTCAGTGGTTAAGGATGAGAATAGAGGGCCCGAGCACAGTCCTGGACTCCAGCTCTGGCTCTGGGCAGTCACTTAGCCTGTCTTTGCCCAGCTCTCTCATCTGAAAAATGGAAAGAAGAATCCTGATGAAACGCTCAGAGAAGCTGTGAGGCAGAACCCATCCACGATGAACGCGTAGCATTTTGGATCCAGAAAGGGCAGTGAAAAAGTTTAAAATCATTTCAGTGTGGGATCATTTGGCATAAATGTGATTAAAATTATGACTATTTGCAAACCTTCAATATAGCATTGACTGTTACATGTAGCCAGCCATTTAGGAACTGCTGAAGCAATAACTGCCCTGTGGAAATTTTGAAGGATAGTAATAGAACTATGTCAAACAAAAAAAAAATGTGTACTAGGTACTCCACTCCTCAGCCTTTCAGTGGGTTTCTTGAGGCCATAGTCTATGGCCATTTTCTTCTTGTTGTGCAAGTCCCATAGTATAATGCCTACTTCAGGGCCTTGAGCCGAAGAAACTTCAGTTGAGAGTCACTAATCTCATGATATAGTTCAAGGCCAAGAGAAGCTATAATAAAAGATCCCTGGGACTCAAATTTAATTCTTAGCTAGAATAGCTAATGGCTTTGATTTTCTTTGTGCTATTTCCTAAGTGCCCAACTGTTAAGAGGCTCCATATTTGTACTTTTCGGTTTCTTTGGGCTCCCTAAATATTCAGTTGGTTGCAGAGGTGAAATATTCTAATATTGGACATACACCCAGTACAGCTTTATTTTACCCTCAGACTAACCAGCAGGGGACCACCACACCCATTCCGGTCTGAGTGGAGTCCTTTCGGACAGCTTTGTTTCTCCCACCCATATGAGGAATGAGACTCACTGTTGGGGAGATGTGGTTTATGGGCTATAGGCTGCACTTTGGACCCTCTATTTTTTTTTTATACAGAAGTCATAGTAATGGACATGAGTGGAAGAAATAAAAGCTTTTTAAGAAACCCTGTTATGGCCCAGAAAGGTGTTATGAAATGCCTTCCTAATATGGGCCAGGCAGGCAACCACGAGCATAGATACCACCAGAAGCTGCAGACAATCCCTTTCAGACCTGCAGAATCAGAATCCTCATTCCAACCAAGTCCCTGGGTAATGTGTATGTACTTTGAGAGCGAGAAACGCTAGTCTGGGAGCTTAGTTTTAGGATAATCAGGAAAGGTTAAGATTACAGCAAAAATAATTAGCATAGTATTGGGTCCCCTCATTACTACTGGGGCATAGCATCATATGAAAAGTTGTCCATTCTCACTGTCCCAAAATTGTGAGGAGTCAGAAAACCAGTGAGGAATAAAGACTGAGTCTTCCCACCCATGAGTTATGAAGACCCCCTTTAGTCTTCCTGTTTTTGCTTTGATCCTTGAGTGTTTCTTCATTCATATCTGATGCTGTTCTCTCCTCTTTTCTAGCTAAATAGGAGGCCAGACTGTCTCCCTAGCCTCCAAATACACTCTTCTGTCTCACCTGCATCAAACTGACAACTCTCTGAAGAGCTCAGGCTAGTTTTCTTTATAAATAACCCTGAGTCCTTTAGACTTGTCATAAGAGGAGGGAGAAAGAAGCAGTGAAACTCCCTAACTAGCTTACTTTGGCTCCTGGATGCCAAGGCAGATGTTACAAATGACATGACATCTCTGCTCAGGGCCTCAGTGTGGAAATTACTCAGCAGAGCAGACATGGGCCTTTCTGTTTTACTGCCGGTTATGAGCTTGTGAATCGCACACCACACTGCCCTGATTAGTGGAGGCTTTCACTCCCTTCTCATAATCACCGGGACTGGAGCAGAATGATAAGAAGAGCTTCCATGAGAGAGGTGGTGGTGTGGGGCCGCCCTCTCTGTTCTCCTTTGTTGTGCTTTTCTTAATGCAGACAACCCTTTGAAGTATGATTTTTTTTTTTGGTTTTGACTGACTTACCTGAGCCATCAGAAGCTCCACATTTCCAATATAGTCCCCTTATCACTGTCCTGACTGAGGCTGGAAAGCACCCGTGGGAGAGCTTCAATGTTAGTGCACAGCTGTTGGGCTGTACCCTCTCCTGCTGCCTACCAGGAAATGTTGCTTTCCCGGTTGTACTGCAATGAATAATCACCTTAATTTTTATTGGAGGTTTATCTTCAGACCTTGCCTAACTTTTGTGAAATGGCTGAGGGAATTTGTCAGTTGATTAAGAGTCCTGTTAGTATTGCTAAGGGATTTCTTTTGGGGGAGCTCATCCAAGACTTCAACCCTGTCCCTTTCTTTTTGGAGTATGCAGGCAAGGGCGGGTGAGTGAGCAAGAGAGGCTGTCTGGGCTGGAGTTCACAGTGTTCAGGTGTGTATGACTCATTTTCTTTGGATCCCGGTGGTACAGAGCTCTGACTCTCATCTTCCTTGACTTACTGAAGGGCATAGAAGAAAAACAAGTGGCAAGTGGCTGCATTTAGATCCTGATAAGAGGGCACAGTTACTGTTTGGTAATGGAAAATTTACCCAGTCTGTGTTAGTAGGTATTGATTACCTCTTAAATAGTGCCGGACTATTTTCTTTATGATAATGAGCATCTATGTAATCTTTCAATATGTAAATCTCTCTAAAAGCAAAAGTAATACTTGAGTTGTTCACCGTGGTAAAGACTTACTTTAAACCGGAGAAGAAAAGTGCTTTCATCTTGAATTGTTAACTGTGATCAATTGGTAGTGGTGCTTGGAGTCCTGTGTTGAGAAGAATATTGAAGCTACCTCAGGGCTCAATGGAAAAGAAAACCATGATAAATTACGTAGAAGGGAATGGTGGCATTTGTACTACGTGCTTTCTCTATACTGTTCATACATTTTTTGTTATTCATTACTGTTTGGAAGAAAAAGAAAATCTCCAATTGCTAAGAGAGAGCCAGCTCTGATCAACTCATAGGTGTGCTCTTATTTCAAGATAAAGGGTTTACTACATAGACCAAAGCAGCTTGCCTGGGTAAATATTACCAGCCTGTCCTAACTATGCTATACAATTTGAACAGATTAGAACATACCTAGTATTTAGAGTACTGTGTACTTTCCTGTTCTGTTCTCACATTCTATGGATTTGGTGTTTGAGGGCTTGGGGTAGGTATTGAGTTACCTCTTAAACAGTGTCAGACTATTTTCTTTATGATAATGAGCATCTGTGTAATGCTCATTATGTGAGCAAAACTATGTGACTGTGGGCCAGTCCCTCAACTACTCTGAGCTTCAGTTTCTTCCGTTGAAGGCTGATGGAAAGAACACATGAAACAAGATATATCAATAAAGTCACAGTTGGAGCCACTAGACATGAATGATCTCAAAGGACTTGTGAGATGGGAAAGGTAGGGAAAATAGGATGGAGTTAGCATGCACATAAATAGATACTGAATAAATGATAGTTGTATTTGAATCATATTCAGCTCCTTATGAAACTGAAACACTTTAACATCAAAATACATGGAAAGGCAAACAATTTTAATTGTATAATGGGTATTAAATATTTGAATAGAATATGGACATTTATGTGTGGGCTAGACTCCACTAATTATGGGAACAGATGCACATAAACGTTCACTCTAACATTTGGTAGTAAATATGTGACTCTGGAGTCACAGAGCTTCTGATATGGCATGTCTTTTCTCTCAATGTGTAGTGACAAAGCCTCTCTTCTAGTTTATAATAAACAGACATGTAAATGTGTCTATATCTTTTGATATGGTTGAATGAGTTGGCACTGACCTTTGGTAAAGTTCATTGTAAAAGATCATCTGCAAGAGGAAAACTAAGAAAACTAAAGCAATGGATTTGGTTAAGTTTACTCACCTATGACACAAAAGCAGTGATGGGGAATTACAGGATTCCAGTTCCACATGTAAGGAACTTGAAAGTTACCACTTTGTCCTAACAACAAGTAAAAAGCTGAACAGACTGCAATATCAACTCTTTTTGGATTCATAAGAGAGGTGAAGACACAGGCCCCAAGATTGGAGATACAGATAGGTGATTACAGGGAGTTGTGGCTTACCAGAGCAAAAATCACTCTGGGAACCAGTGCCTGGGTAGGAAAACCTGACATGTAATTGATGACTTGCTAAAGGCTCAACATGGACAAGTCTGAGAGTTAGAAACTCTAGGGGATCCAGTCATAGGAGCACCTACACACTCTTGTGAGTTTCACCTCCAGACCTTGACCATGTTCCCATAGTAAATATCAGAGAAAAAGCCTCTCATGCTTCTGGGAAGGGGAGGGGTAAAGAACCATTGTGAAATAGGCTATAGCACTTTGTTCTTCTTAACAAGGCCTAAGGAGAAATGAGTTAACCAGGGCCTAACCTGCTGGGGTTTTATCAAAGCTTAACTGACCTGTGATAAGGGAAATACCTACCTCCAACCCAGTCTAGCCATCCTGTCCCTTCTAAGTGGGGAGGAAAGAAACTGAGAAATTTTGTGAAGTTCACAGTCTAGGAGGATAGTCTCAACAAAAGTAATGGTAGGAAGAACTACTGTTACCTCAATGGTGGATCGATACAGTGAACCAAAAAATCCTAGTAATTATATTCTTCACCACCACAAACTTAAAAAAAAATCAGTTTCACTTAGGAATGCCCTCAATAAACGAAGTAGTAAAAATTAGTAATTTGATTAAATCTCAACCTATGAATACATATCTATTGAATATCTGTGTTATGAATAAGGACTGTGACAAAAACACCTTTGCTGCATATTAAAGTACAAAGGTTGTCTTGAGGAAAAGTACAGGTGTAGTTTTTGTTTGAGTTGCAAGCTAAACTAGACACTATTCTCATGGAATGCTTTCCTTTTTACACTTAAAAGAATGACTGACAGACAAACTATGGTTACCAGACATTCAATGGCATGCATTTTTTTCTGAAATGATCTAAGTAAATTTGTTGCTTCAAGGAAAACGACTTGCAGTATTTGTCATGAGCTATAAAGTTCAAGTTTTCATGTGATAATTACACTCATGGAAAAATTTTATCCATTATCATGAAATTGGTGGCTTTCAAATATGTTAAGACTTTCCTGATGAGTCAAGTGGTGAAATCAGTAAATGTGATACAATTCTTTGATGTTGTGTAATAAAAAATATATCAACATTTGGAAGGTCTGTGTAACTAAAAAATAAGATTTTACAAATGATAAATGCCTGCCCTTACAAAATCATGTATTGGTAAAAGATCCACACAAAGTCCAAGACAGAATAATGGATCTTAAGTTAACAGAGTACAAGAAGTTTATGGATATTGTTTCAGATTCCACTAAACTTTAAGAAATGACCACTTGTTGAGTTTCAGTGTAGCATCAAAGAGCAATGTCAAAATATATGAAAAGGTTATTGAAACACTTTTCTCTTGTTCAGTTACATATTTGTTTCAGGTCATAGTTTCTTCTTATGCTCCAACAAAAACAACATATTTCTTCAAACTGAATGCATAAGTATATGTGAAAATTTAGAGGTCTTCTATTAAGCCAGACAGTAGTAATGTGTGCAAAATGCAAAACAAGGTCAATATTCTCACTACGTTTTTTTTGTTTTGCAAAATATGTTTTTAAAAATTAATTTATTAACTGAACTCATTAGCTAACTATAACCTGTAATGGCTTATTGTTATTTTGAATGAATAAGTAAATGTCTTTTAAAAAATATCTGTATTCATTTCTGTACAGTATACAGTATAAACTATACAGTAAATAGTGATAGATATAACTCACATGAGAAAAAAATTTTTGGTGTCCTCAGTGGCTTTTAATAAAAAGAAAGATTTTGAGATAAAGAAATTTGAGAACTATTGGGTTATACTCCAGGTTAATGTCTCTCAAAATGTAGTCTTCAAAAAAGTTCTTCATAAACACCTGGATTTCGTTTTAAACATTTAATTTCCCCAACCCATGATCTACTGGGTCAGAATCACTAGGTGGGACCAGTAAATCTGAATTTCAAATAAGCTCTGCTGAGTGAATCTTATGCACAATATAGTATGAAGACTTATACTATAACAAGAGAACCTCCATACTTTCCAAGATACGTAAGTTAATTTAACAATAACCACAGCTTATTGTGAGTATTCTTCCTTCAGTCGCTCTGGTCTGTAACTCCACTTCTTTCCCATAGGCAAATGGTAAATTTTATCCTATCACAGCTGGAATGTAAAAGGCTGCATTTAAAGGCTAGATTTTGATCTTTTCTCCTTCACTCAAGTACACATGTACACCCTTGGTGAACTTCTGTATGCATCCCTGTGTCCATGAACACTCTCGGGAGGAGAAATAGTCTGGGATAGAAAAAGGGAAGACTCAGTAGGATCTGGCAGGCAGGCCTTTAGGATGATAATTTTACTTTGGATATGCTGACTAAATTATTGACAGTGCCCTAGGAAATGAATCCAGTCACTCAGAGTGAGAATATCTGGGTTTTTCTCTGAATATTTTGTTGTGGTGAAATATGCAAAACAAAGTTTACCATTTTAACCATTTTCAAGCATACATTTCGGTGGCATTAAGTACATTCACATTGTTGTGCAACCATCACCTCCCTTCATAGCCAGAACTTTTTCATCTTCCCCAGTTGAAACTCTGTATCTATTAAATACTAACTTCTCATTATCCCTTCCCCCCCCGTCGCTGGCAATAACCTCTGAGTTTCTCTTTTGCCTACCAGTCGATCTGCAGGAGTGTGTGGTGGGTAGTAAATGGGATGATTCTACTTGAATACACCTGCATTGGAGTGATAGCATGAAGACCTCTCTTCCATGGTAGATGCATACTCACAACCATTTTAAAAGCAGAGTTTAATAAAATTTCTTGCTACACACATGGTGATAAACTTGAAGCTCCAAACTTTCAATTGTCCAGATGCAATATGAATTGTATGTTTTACTGTATTAGTCCATTCTATATTTTATTATTTTTGGCCAGTGAGAACTGTGGTATGTATTCCAGAGCAAGGACTAGAATCACAGAGTTATAAACCCAGATTTAGAAGAAACCTCAAAGGCTTATTAATCTAATTACCCCTCTTATAATTGGATCCAGCCATGGAGAACTCACCCATCCCAGGTTATATTTGGATGGGTGAGTTCTTTTTATCTTTGGACTTCCCAGGTTATAAAAAAAAAAATTATATTACAAGAAAATCTGGCCTGCGTAATTTCAAAACATCAGTCTTAATTTTATCTCTGAAGAAATAATGAAGACAATTTTTGTGCTTTCCTTTGATCTTTTTTCTCTAGGTTTGACATCACTATCCCATCAGGTGTTCATCATGGAATAGGGTTTAATTCCTTCAGCATTCTGCTCACATTTCTGAATAAACTCCGGTTTGTCCAGTTTGTCTGACTCTTTTCCATGTAGGTGATTCTTAAGATCAGGTAGGTGAAATCATATGGTTCTCGACTTTTTCTGTCTGACTTATTTCGCTTAGCATTATAATCTCAAGATCCATCCATGTTGTCTCAAATGGCACTATTTCACTGATATGTGGTATATAAAACTGAAAACAACTAAGGAACAAGACAAGCAAATAAAGACACAAAGACTCATAGACGCAGACAATAGTTTAGTGGTTACCAGAGGGTAAGCGGGGAGAGGGTGGTAGATGAGGGTAAAGGGGATCAAATACATGGTGATGGAAGGAGAACTGTCGCTGGGTGGTGAAAGCACAACATGATATGTAAATGATGTATTACAGAATTGTACGCTTTAAACCTATGTAACTTTACTAACAATTGTCACCCCAATAAACTTTAATTAAAAAAAAAAGGAATAAATAAAGCAGTATTGGATTATGACCCAAAGTAAAAAAAAAAAAATCAGGTAGGGAGCCTGTTAGATAGAGGATGTCTGGCCAGCTAGATTACTATCAAACCAGCACCTTCTTTGTTCAGAATACCATAATTCTATGAATGCAGCCCAAGGCTATGTTTGCTTTTTTATCAGACACAATACATGGCAAATTCATATTGATGTTCTTGTTATAAAATCCCTAACAAATAATATTCACATCTTGCCCAAGCTGTTCTTTCATTGCTTTTTCTGATTTTTTAAAATCTAAGATCAGGCACTTGCATTCCCACTGAACTTAATTTTGTTGGTTTTAGCCATTGTCCCAAGATGTTAATAATAACTTTTTCAAATCTCTTTTTATCATGCAATATATTTTCTATTCCTGACAGCATATTCCATCATATTTTCTATTTTTTACAGCATATGCCATCTGAAAATTTGATAATCATGCACTTGATATTCTCATCCAAGTAACTAACAAAATCTGTGAGCAGGACAGGGCCACTGAAACAGAATCCTTTAACACTTTGTAAAATCCTTCTTCCAAATTAATGGAGGTAATTTTAATATGCATATTTGAGATTCAACCAGCCAAATTCTGTCTCTCCATTTTATCTATAAAATATCACAGACACTGTCAAATGTCTTGAGGATGTTATTTGATATCTCTGGGTTTTATTTACCCCCAGCAATTTAATAGAAATTTAAAATGTATCACCTCTCAGGAGCATGGTAAGTATTTGTGAGGTAAAGTGAATTGGATGCTTTCAGTTCCTTGGAGGAAAAAGGGCTATATAGCTATGATTATTCAGAATAACAAAATATTTTACTTTGGAGAGTTCTAATCTTTCTGTAACCATTCTCATCTACTGGGTAAATGACTACATAGAAGGAGACTAAGCTAATACAACTGTGAAACTGACGTTGCGACCAGTAGATTTTGAACTTCAGGTTTTTTTGTGGTTTTTTTCCCCTAAGATCAAGGACATTGCTTTTTTTGTAAAAAAAACAAAACAAAACAAACAAAAAAACAACAGAAAAGAAAAAGAAAGAAAGAAAGGAATAAAGAAAAGAAAATGGGGAGCATCACTTACTCTTCATTATTTTCTCGTTTGTCCTTTACTTATCCTTTACGCACATTTAGATCAATTATTGCTAGTATGTCTCTATGGGGGGGAAAAAAACCCAACGATTTTAGACAAGGGCCTGATTTTCAGGCTCAAGTGAATCATCTAGTTATAAAGACTGGGAAAGTGAGCTTTATAGCCGAGAGCCTGACAGCCCCTTTAACTACTAGAGTGTGCTCTAGATTTGAAGGTTGAAGTTCTTATGTATTTTTCCTGGTCCACTTAACGGCATCATCTAAACTTGATAAAAATGACCTTAGAATGGCAGTCATTTTCTTGAAAATATTAAGAAATGCTGAAAAGCAACCGAGAATAGTAGGAAGGCAAGCACTTAATGGGTTGGACCATCATAAAGACTATGCACCTGGTGGGGGTGGGGTGCTCTACTGTACAGAATCTGAATCAATTACAAACAAACTCCCTCCTTCCAGGTCCTGGAGCCCAGAAACCCCTTCACACCAGACTAAGGATGCCAGGAAAAATCAATAAGCTATTGAATCGGATTCTCTGGGGGAGAACACAGTGTATTTTGTAATTTCAAAATAGCTCTTTTATTAGAGAGCTGAAGAGGGTATAGCAGACATTACATTTCTATGAAATATAAGCCAAGCAACATTCAGGTCTGTTTTAAAATTAATAGAGCTTCAATCTTTTTTATTTTGGCAATAGATTGAGTTGTGATGCCTGCTAACTCTGTCTTCATTCTGATTTAGTAAGCATTTATTAGGAACAGTTTTATATTTCTCTAACTGCATCACCAAAGCCTCTCTCTGTCCCCTGGACATTAAATTAAGTATAAAACAGTTCACAGCAAAGCTAAATAAATAGATCTTTAATTTTCCCAACCAACACACATATGTATGAAAAAAATAAACGTTATGGTGTTGGGTGTTGAGAGTAGAGAAAAGATGGTTCGTGTGTAGGTTTAGTTATCAAAATCCACAGCATATAGGCTGACAGCTTTTGAAATACATAAACTGTTTCTCTCTCTCCTGTTTCCATAGCAACAGAGTGCACAAAGCCTTAGTTTTTGCACATAGAGAGAAAAAATTGGGAATGGAATCTGGAATTGTCTGGAACAAAAGAAAAATGTAGAAAATAGAAAATTAAGCATGTATAGTCCCCAAGAGCCTCACACTTGTTCAAGGCCCCTTGATGGTATTATTCAAAATATGTAATTGAATGCATGTTGGGGTAGCTTTGAAGAATTTGGTCAGGACCTGAAAGGTGAGAGCATCCCTGCCTCCCTTCTACAAGCCAGAAGAGTCAGTACAAATAACTCATTGCCATCTTTGTCTTGGGAAGGTTTTTTATGACTCCCTCTTTCAAGACATTCTTGCTAGAGCTTTGTTAATCAGCTTTTGTCTCTTTCCCACACTTCAGGTTGATTGTTAAGATCTCTCCATTTTCTATATTCTTCTTCAGTTCATTAAGTTTAAAAAGCCAATGGCAATGCCCTAAATTCAACAAATAATGGGAGGATGTGATCATCCTTTAAGAAAGTGTCACAAAGCAAAGCATAGAGACCAGCAGAGCAGCCAAAGCCCAAGAAGTCCCTTACCTAGGATCCCCCTGTTGGGTTAGGATTTAAAAGGCTGAATCAACCACGAATGGGTGCATCTCACTTATTTCCATGTAATCTACATCAATTTATTTAGAGGCTTCCATGTCTGTTGTATGCACTCATAACCATGTCTCTGAGTTTGCCTTAGATTTCACCTCCCACAAGATGGTGACATTGACTATGTGCAAAGATAGAAACATTTAATAACTAACCAATACAATAAATAGTTACCAAATTCCCTTTAGGCACAAGAAAAAAATGTTTAATGAAGAATATCAGCTTTCTTTAAAACAAACCAGAGTAAATTTATTTTTACTTTAAAATGAAGAAAATAACACTTAGGTACTCTCTTAGAAGAAGCCCAGGAAAGAATAAATGTTAATGAACATTGCCCAATTCCAAACATCTTTTCCTTGGTCTGGGGGCCCTGAAAGTGGTGCACTTCATTATATGCTCTTTAACTAGCTGATAATTGAGACAAATATGTATCCATATTCTTGGGGTCTGTCACCCCTTAATAACCAAAAATGTCTATTGTTACCTGACCAGTTGGAGGCAGGTTCTGGATGGTACGTACCTCAAATACTTCAAGACCAGATATTTGAATTGGTTTGCTTGAGTACTCCTGGAGCATGAAATGAATTGCTAGTCTTTGCTAGGAAAAACAAAAGCATATAACACTGCAAACAGGAAATTTAAGGAATGCTACTGTGGATCTTGGCACTCTGTATGGGCCTCTCACCAGGAGTTTTGTAAAATGCAGGACATGCCCTAAAAACATAATGACATGATGAACTGAATTAGCTTGGATGAGGTCATTACTGTCTTCTTGTAAATAACAGACCTCTTAAAGAAGCATATGAATGAAAACATATTTAACCAATAGACTACAATAGCTCCTAAGAGGCTTTTTGGTTTGATTGGAAAATAAATAAAATATGTTTTCTAAAATTGCCAAAACATATATTGACCTGCTAAACCACAAGGAAAATTATTCATTTCAGAAAACTTGTATTTAAAAATAAACAAAGAAAAAAATGTAAATCTAAATACAAATCCTCCCTAACCTGAAGCTCTTAGAAAAGGAGCTTTAGAATTTTCAATTTCTATAATTTAACTGAAGACATGTTATATTTTGACTTGATGAATGGATTTGTGCTAGAGATGGGAGTAACTTATATAGTGGTCTATCTTCAAATAGCCAATGCCCCTCTCTGGCTCTGCTTCCTGGTTCTCCTGTCATAAGTTAACATGATCCGAGAAAGAACTCCTTTTTTGCTGACTTCTCACTTTTTGATTCTTGAAATAATGTTTTCTACCCACTGCTAAAAGCAAGACCAAAGGGCTCCTCCACGTGAGTTCGTGCTGCCCCAACACCCAGCTACACAGCTGGCCCTCATTCTTTGAGGTGCTTAAGAAGAGGTGAGACTCGGGTCATATAGTCCTGGTTCTGTGGGAGTCCCTCAGACCAACTATGGTTCTGTGGCAGCATCCATTAACACTATGGCAAGCTGTCATGAACCTGCTCCTGTGAGGATGGGATAAGTCTAACATGCTTCAGACATGCATTTGGCCCAGGCCCCACCTTTTCATGGCTGGCTCTGGTGACAGCCTTCTCATTTCTGGCTATAGGAATATCATCTCTCTTCCCTTCAGTTATCCTACAATATTTAAACATCCTCCCCCACCCCTTTTAGCTCTAAAATCATACCTTCTAAAATCTCCCCTGGCTTTTTTTGGTATTCCTTAGTGATTTAAAAATTGTTCACCTCCACAGGCCCACATTATGCTTTCCTTGTCACGACATGCTCCTTTCGCTCTTCTCCCACATTCTTTTTAACCTCTCCCACATTCTCAGCCAAGTGGCCGGAAATTACTTGTGCTGAGAACCCAGAAGGTAAGACTGCACTAGGGGCTCACCTGCCTGCAGGTCAACTAGAAATCCGAGAACTGTCATAAGTTTCTCTCTGATTTTTACCACTGGATCTATCATTATCCTATAAGCTTCCTCAGTTTCTTTTTTTTCTTTTTTTATTCCTGTTTCAGTAGCTTCTTTCAAAGCAGTTCTTGAACCTCATGAAAAAGTTAGCTTCTCCTAAGAGTCTCTCACGCTTCCTTCTTAGGAGTGATACTGGGGTTCACTAATGTGGTTCATTCTTTCAGTCTGCATTTGGCTATGCTTTCATGCAGGCCTGCGTTTGGTATTACCTATGTGACACTTTCCCCCCATTAGAAAAACAACCCCTTTTCAAGAAAAATCTTCATGAAAACCCAATATTATAACCTATATTATTGAGGCTGAGGTGGAGGCTGGAAACACCACCCACTTGGTCTCTTTACAGCCTCAGCAGCAGTGCTTCATGGACACCCACACTGAGCCCTAGATCTTTCAGAGCAGTGTTTGAAAAATGCTGCTATAAACCATAAAGTGACCATGTATTAGTCTAGTAAAGTATTGATCAAAATAAATGGAATCGTATCACCATTTCCTTCCTAACTCACGCCTGCTTTCATTCTGCTCTTAGCAGCTCTATCCCTGGCATTCCTACCATTCTGTGATGAGTGATGTGAAATGGCTTCTTCTACTGCCCCATTTCCAGGTTACTGATCCACAAGATCCCTCTCACTAGCCGTCTATGGCTCACCAGCCACTGGGTGGCTGCATTTTCACTTAGTACATTTGTAGGGTATTCAGCAAATGATATTTTAATGACTTGAAATAGTGAATATAGTTTCCAAATTGCCACTAAGAATTTATTGTTTTTAGAAAAGCTATCTTACCCAATTATAAAAATAACCGTAATTTTACCTCATCAGTAGAAAGTCTCCATGCTGTCACTCCCTTTAAACCCCGTGAAACATCAGGGAGAGAAACACAGTAGTGAGAGGAAAACATTAAAATCAAGGCATCTAAGGATGGGTGTATTTATTTTCTGGCTTTAGATTCTTATCAGTTACTTTTTTCTTTATTCATTTTATTTTTAACTATCATACAGGGAAACTGACTTCTTGATATATAACGTTATAAATTTTTAATACATGTATACATTTGTATAACACATTTGTGTTCAGAATATAGAACAGTTCCATTATCCCAAAGAACTCCTCTATGCTATCTTTTTAGTTCACCTTCATTCCTGGTATAGAATTCTAGGTTTACAGTTTTTTCTGTTAGTACTTTAAGAATATTCTGCCACTTTCTTCTCATCTCCATGGGTTCTGATAAGAAATCCATTGTCATTTGAATATTGTTCCCCTACAAGTAATAGATTATATTTCTCTGGTTGCATTTGAGAGTGTCTTTGTTTTTAGCTGTCATTAATCTGATTATGATATGTGTAGGCATAGATTTCTGTGGGTTTGGTATTCGGTATTAGTGCTCAGTATTTCTTGAGCTCCCCCAAATTGTAAATTTATATCTTTAACCAAACATGAAGATCTCAACCATTACAGTAAGTCCCTGACTTCGAACATTCGAGTTGCGAACTTTCACAGATAGAAACAGACCTCACATTACAAACATTCAAAGAAGCAAACACATCGCAGAAGTAGCAAACGTGTCTGCAGGTCATTGTCACAGTTGTGCTGCTGTGTGCTTACTGTACAGTGATAGTGTACAGTAGTACAGTGCTCAATCAGAGCCCAGGATATCTGGAAGCAACAGGAAAAGCAGTGGTGATGTGAAGGGGACTGATAGGAAGCACAAAGCAAAACCATGGAAACAAAAGTGAAAATAATTGAAACATTGGACCGAGGCGAAAAGGTGGTAGATGTCACTCGTTCCTATAACGTGAATTGTTCAATCATTGACTTTACATTGTATATTTGTGTCAAATGTGTATAAGACTCGCTTTGTTCGACTTACAAACAAATCTGACTTACCAACGTTGTCCCGGAACGGAACTCGTTCATAAGTCGGGGACTTACTGTATTTATTCAAATATTTTTTAAACACCACACTATTTCTCCTTTCCTTCTAGGACTCTGACAATGCACGTATTAGACTTCTTCTATTGTCCCATAAACCGAAGGCTTGGTTTATATTTTTTAGATCTCTTTTTCTTTGTGTTGTTCAGGCTGAATAATTTCTATTAATCTTTCAAGTTCACTCAGGTTGAGATTCAAGATCATCTCCAATCTCCTGTTGAGCCCATCCAGTGAGATTTTTATTTCATTTTTATATTTTGAGTTCTATAATTTTCATTTGATTCTTTTTCTTTGATTCTATTTTGTTGCTAAAACTTTCTACATTTTCACTCATTTAAAGAATGTTTATGATTGTTTATTAGAGCACTTATATAATATAATAACCACTTCAAGGTATTTGTGAAATAATTCCAACATCTGTGTCTTCTTGGCATTGGTGTCTATTATTTGTCTTTTCTCATGAGAGTTGAGGTTTTCCTTGTTTGATATCCTGAGTAATATTGGAGCATGTCCTGGACATTTTGAATATTATGAGACACTGGGCCTGTTTAAATTTTATAGAAAATATTAATATTTTTCTTTTAATAGGTAATTGGTTAGGTTTAATCTGCAAGTTCCAACCAGCTTTGCTTCTGTGGGCTGTGGCTCCCATGGCAGTTCACTTTTCACAGTCTTTGTAGTGCTATTCAGATATGTGCTGTGTGTAGAACACCATGGTGATCTACCTGTGACTCCAGTGACCAGATGTTCATAAACGACTTTACCAAGCAGCTTCCCCAAGGCCGTCCCTCTCTGCCATCTCTCTACGACTTTCCTGTTCCCTGGGGCTTCCCTTTCTGGTCCTCCAGCCAGAAAGCTGAGTCTCTAGCTCCCTCATGCTGTCACATATTTCTGTGACTGAACTGAGAATTAAAAGGTGGAAGGGCACAGGGAGAAAATTAAAGCAACAAAGGGTCATCTCACTTTTTTGGGATCACAGCTTTACCAATTAGAAAGGAAGCTTCCCCTCCTTCTTTTTGGTTCCTCTGGCCTCTCCTTATACTGCAGACAAGGTGGAATGTGCTCATTTCTCTAGTATTTCCTAAGCACAGGAAATCCCCTAGCAGGACCATCATGTAGGACTATGCAGTGGTGTGCTGTCCCTCTTGGTGGGGCTTTATCGCATCAACTATGCTGTGAATGGCAACCCTGAAATTAAGAAGTACATAGCTTATAACAAATATACAAGGGACTCCTCTTACTTCTGCCAATGTTCTCCTCTCCTTTATCACCTTCCCTCAGTGATCACATCAAGTTTTGTAGCTTTATTATGCACCTGAATCTCAGGTGTATTGTGCCTAGCTTCATCTTCATATTGAGGTCTAATCCCACATTTTCCATCACTTGATGAATATTTCTATCTGGATACCTCATTGTTTCCTTCATATATGACACATTGAAGACAAATCTTGTCATATTTCTCATAATAGCTCTTCGTTGCATCACTACTTCTGTCTGGAGCATAATCATTCTTCTGTTCACCAAACTGAAAATGAGCTTTGACTTATTTTCCCTCACTTTGCAGATATAACTAGTCATCGAATACCATCCATTCTTACTTTTGCATTGTTTCATTCACCTGTTCACTTCCACTCTCTGAATATTAGTCTAAGCCCTTAATATTCTGAGTCAAGATAATAGTAATAGACATTGCTATGAATATTACTACTATTGCTGCTTTTCACTGTTATCATCATCATCATCATTCATTGAACATCTATTATAATTATCTTCTAAGATCCTGGGTGCATATTCTAACCACAGTCTTAGAAGGTACGATTGGATATTCTCAATTCACAGATAAGTGAAACATGATTCCATGCTTGGCTAAGTGGAGAGTGGGGACTAAAACTAAAAATGTTATACTCAACATGTCCCACGCACACATCGTGTTGCCAAAATCTCCTCAGAGACCTCGGGAAAACTTTTACTTTGCACAAATTGCTTCTTAAGCAGTGTGGTATGCTCATGAGCTTCACCTGCCCAAGGGGTTCCTATTCTAATTCACACAAGGTATGTTCATGTTGGTGGTAGACTACAACTCAGAAAGGAGAGGTGGAACTTCTTTACGCCTATGTACATAGTGAAGTTGTTGAGATGGGTTTGGGATTCTGGTCTGTTTGTCTCCTATATGTTATCCTTAGGGAAATCTACAGTTTTCCACAAAACTCTTTGGCACATTTGCATGAAAATCACCTCCCTAAAGTATAGCTTTAATGGTATAACGTTTGCTGCTTAAAGGCATTCAATGCCTTCCTGTTTCCTGTAAGATGAAGGTTAATAAATACCTTGACCTGAAACTCGGGATACTTGACGATTTAATCTCAGCAAAATTTTCTGGCATTTTCCCCCAACCTGTTCAGTGTTGTAATTCAAATAGAAGAGTCCAGTATTCCTGGATGTGAGATGATTGTATTTATTTGTTTTTGTTTGTTGCCTTAGCTTTTATCATTTTCTGTACTAGATATATAGTAGGTGCCAATAAATATCTCTTGAATAAAGGACTCTATTAAACTAAAATACCAAAAAGTGGAATAGAGGCAGTGTATAGGCCCTGAAAATGCCACCTTGTGAACCACCTTGTAAAAATAGAAGTTGAGCCACATTTCTTCACAAGTTGTTATAGACTTAATAGAACCCAAGAACTAGACATGATTTTATGAAATAGCTTACTTCAGTTGTGAGAACGGGAACAGGTAGACAGATTCCTAGAAGTGGTACTATTAAGGTCAAAAGTATTAATATATATTTAAAACATTTGAGATTCCATTGCATAATAAGGTCCTTTATTTCACAAAATTAGCTCTGAAGGATAAATGCTTTTTTAAAAATCTACTGAATTGAAACATGAAACTACAAGTGTTTCTGAATATAGTTCTGCCCCCATATTCCATTATACTAATATTCCATATTTTATTTAGCAATACTCCTATTCTTGGCCATTTAGGAGGTGCAAAAGTTTATTATGATACTAATTATATAATGGACATTTTGATGCATAAATTATTTTTTACCATGTCTGTTTTTATTCCCTTAAAATAGATTCCTAGAAGTGAAGTTGCTGAGTTTAACAAACACTTTTTTAAGGCTTTTAACACATATTTCTAAAATGCTTTATAGAAACTAAGTACCAATTTACACTCTCCCCAGCAGTATATCACAGTGCTTAGATCACTGCCCCTTCCTCATCACTGAGCATCCTAGTGAGGAAAAAAATGTTGCCAATATGACAGGTTTATCAATCTTATTTAATTTTGCATTTTTAGTAATTAGGGATTTAGTCTTTTTTCAGACATTTATTGCCCATATTTTTTCTTAGAAGTTAGTCATGTGATTTTGATAAACGATAGACACAGCCCATGGTTTTTGCCTTTGTTTGTGTTCTTATTTTCTGCCAGTGGATTTTGTTTCTCATAGGCTAGTGTTATACTGAATTACAACAGGGCCTTGGAATAATACATTAATAACTGACATTAATCATAGAACGCTTTCTAATTTATGAAGCATTGCAATGCATTATATTCTTTGATCTTTCAATAATTCTAGGAGTAGTGAAGATAATTCTCATTTATAGGTGAGGACACGTGTGTAAGGTTTTTCAGGTAGGTTGTGGTAGATCCATATTAGGACATTTCTACATACTTAAAAGCACACAGTTAGGGCACAGGCTCAAATCCAAATCCTCTGACCCTTAGGCTGGCATTCCTTATTTAATCTAGAGTGACACCTATACTCAACATCTGGCCCCAAGAGAAGCAGCAGTGACATCACCTGGGGGCTTTTTGGAGATGTGGTGTATAAGGCTCAGGCACTTTCTATGCACACTGGTGTCTGTGCTGTAGACCATGCTGAGAGCACACAAGCAATCAATTGTGGATAGACGTCGTTCAGAATTTGTATATAAAAGTAACAAGGAGGAAGTGAATTATGAGTCTGACTATTCTTCAGGAACTTTGTAAACTACAAATGGAATTTTACAGGAACACAATTTTTTTCTTAATCCTTTTGTTTTAATAAATTTTATTGGGGTACAGTGTGTTTTTCCAGGACCCATCAGCTCCAAGTCAAGCCGTTGTTTTCAATCTAGTTGTGGAGGGCGCAGCTCAGCTCCAAGTCCAGTCGCCGTTCTCAATCTAGCTGCAGGGGTGCACAGACCACCATCCCATGCAGGAATTGAACCAGCAACCTTGTTGTTAAGAGCATGTGCTCCAACCAATTGAGCCATCCAGCCATCCTTAATCCTCTTTTTTAAAGAAGGAAATCTTAGATTAAAACAGACTCCATGGTGTCCATCAATTAACCTTCTTCTCCAGAAAAACATAGGCATTAACCAAGAGCTCTGCCTACTCTTTGAAATTGTGATGGGTCTATAAGAAATACTTTTTCTTTCCATGTATAGGAATCACTGGGGGAAGTGTTACAAAATACAAAGGTAAGTTTGCTAGGCTCGACTTTCAGCCCCACCCAACCCCAAACGTATACACAGAACAACTGAATCTGCTTCCATCTACATTTTCACAACCAGTAATACAGGGTTTAGACTTGATCATTTGCCTACTATTAATAAAAGCAATCATAGGAGGTGGACATATTGTATCTTATCAGTCAAGAAAGGAGGTGTTCTATTTGAGAACCTGCAATGAAGTTATCTGAGTGATGCTGAGCGACTCAGCTAACATGTCAGTATCTCTTTCCTTATGATGAATAGTAGTGTGTAGACTAAGTTATAATACGGGCATTTCCAAATCCAATAGACTGATGTTTTTTTCTCATAAAAGAAGTGAACAGCCTAGATGACTTGGCCTGGGATGGAAGAGGGAAACTAGCCAGTGGGGAAAATGAATAGAAATGTAAGGCATGGAGGAAATAAAGATGAATTTTGTTTGAGTTATAATTTTGCTTAGAACCAGACCTCAATTATGGGCAATAGGTTATAATTTGTCATCATTCTGGGCACTAAATTTTAAATGTGAAGCTTGCCACTATTACACATAGACATTTTGGGAGTTTTACTTTAATGTCCATTTATTGTTCCTCCAAATATAGATATTAGTAGATACTCTGATTTCATACAGAAATGCTGTATTTTTTTGCTCTTAAAGGACATTATTTGCTTAAATGTTTCCTCTTTAGCACTCAGACAAAAGTGTTGATATTCTTATGTCCTGTGTCTATGAATCTAACATGTCTCCAGAGATCCGAGCACAGGAATTTCTTGTCAGCAAAACTATGTCTCTTGTGATCCCGGTAGATTTATTGTTGCACAGTCCCCTGGTCAGATTTGGCTTGTTGCTCTGAATCCATTTTTGTAATAATGATGCTGGTAATGCTGTAATATATTATTTTAATAGGATAATACATTGACCTTTAATTTCTTGGGAATAAATACATTTTTCAACCTTGGTATCGACTGGTGTATTGTGCTCAAAGAAAGGAAGAAGAAACTAAAAAGATGGCTCACTAAAAATATTTTTGATTGTTAATTAGGTAAAAGTGGATAAAAAATAGTTGCATTATTGCATATTTTCAATGTTTATATTGAATACCTGCATACTTTTAATTTCTGATTCTCTTAATGTTGTATTCATTAGTTTTGGCATTAATATTTTAAACAAACCATAACAGAGAACAGCGAGACTGACTACAAGACCTAATGTGCAGGACACCTTCTTTATGTTTAGAAAACTTCTTTTTCAGAGTAAATAATTGTGTGATACATGCCAAAAAACTGTAGTTATAAGATGCACCAGTGTTCTAACATCTCCCTTTCTAAATTTTTTCTACTAAGTTTGCCAGGCAACATTCATCCAAACAAAAAATATCTGTCAAATCCTCTGATATGTCTTAGACTTCATCCTTTTATGTTATGAGGCTGCAAAGCTAGAATGAATAGAGATTATGTATGTATGTGTGAGTTGTGTGTGTTATTTTTAATTAAAACTTGAATAAAATTGCCAACCAGTAAATGGTTCTACCTGGCTAATTATCCCATTTTGGAAAGGTATTGGCTTTGAAAAGGTATCGAAACTTAGTTTATCTTTGATATGGTTGAATGTATAAAAATAGCATGCTCTTTCATGCAGTTTTACTATTTCAAAAAATATATTCTACCTGTTAAAACCCATGTGTATGAAACTCTTTATTCAGAATGATTTTAACATTTTAGAATTTAAAGAACAACAATCACCTTACTTAATGTTGCTCTCAATATTTGCATAACTCAGAACTGATTGTAATCTCCATTTGCAATGCCTTGAAAAGCAGCAAAACAAGTTAACACAAAATGAAATCTTATACAAAGATAAATTGGAGTAGCCTTTGTTTTCATGTTTCTGAAGATGAAAAAGTTGTAAATATTGATTATTTTTCTCTGTATAGAAATTTTGCCAGGATGAAGAAATATTTTACAGGAACTTATAATGTACCCTTGCCTTCTCTATATTTGTAATTTTTTAGAGAAACACCATTATATTCATCCAAAAAGAAAAATTTCAGTCAACTAATGACAGTTCAGTAAATATAAAAGGCTCAGGTCCTTTCCCCTTGACCTTGGGATGTTTTCAGGCCTCTACTTTAGAGCAGTTTTGTTCCATCTCTGCTCGGTGCCCTTTCCTCCTTGTCAGTCATTATTCTCAATTAGCAATTGCTGTGGGCAGTCATTACCTATCGAACCCATTTAGGCACTTGGCCACAGACTTCATCAACTACAACCTTTCAAGGATACTGAATTTGCTGGCAAGAAGCATGGCTTTTGAATAAACAAACCACGTTTGCACGTAAGTATAACATTTTTGGTTTCAACCAATATTCTTTTCTCTGGGAGTTAGCACCTGATTAGAGCTGTTCTTTTTGCTAATTCAGCTCTCTGGGTAATAAATATTTTATCTTATCAATAAACATGAATTTCTGTGATCCAAAGATATTTAGATCCTTAATTAGATAGTACATCTAAATTGGTTAATCAGACTGTTTTCTGGCAGTTTCTGAGTCAAAGTTACACTTCCTCTCTGGTTAGCCTTTGTAATATTCAAACGCTGCAACTTAAAATTCTTAGTTCAAACTACTTACAATCTGTGTTAATCAAAATGCTGTAATTAAGTTGGGCATGGACTTATTCTGTAACCTTATCCACTTTGCATTTGAGTTGTCTCTACATGAATGTTTGACACTAGTACAGTCTTTAAATATTAATGCATAGGGAAAGAAAAAAAAAGAAAAGGGAATAGTTGGAGCCAAGAGAAGGGAAAAGATAGCAAGCGGCAATGGTAATAAGAAACCTTAAGAAAGTTAGGAGAGCATACAAAGAAAAATAAACTTGTCAAAGTGGTTAGTTACCAGCATAAAATAGCATGATTTATATACAATCTAAAGCTCTAAGGAATAAGTAGCCATAACAAGCTTTCATGCAATCAAGATTAGAATCTCTGTGAAGCAGTTTCTTGTGTTTTATTCTCTGCTTTTAAATTTTACTTTTTAAAGGGTTGAAAAGCTACAGCAGGTTAAAAATGAAACAAAGCCAAACAAATAGAAAGCCATATTTTTTTTTCTTTCATGTTAAGGAAAACAGCACACACCTGAAAGCCTGATGTTGCACCTCTAAATATGGGGCTTCCTGTGATTTTGGTATAAAATAGTGTAGGACCAACCAACATCACAAAATGATGTGTGTTTGTGCTTCACACATCATGGAAGATGTCTTAGCATAATCTGCGCACGTTTCAAGTGGGCATATTGCCAAATAGTTTGGCTTTTACTATAAAGAGGGAAGAAGGAGAATGCATGAAACTAAATGTATGACTAGTGTCTCTCCTTGCACCAGATAGAGAAATTATATTTGTTGAGACACTGCACTGTTGAGATTCGAGGCGAGAGTATGCCCTCAATTTCACTGCACTATACTAGTGTTCATTCAACTGATGAAGTTCTCAACTCAAAGGGCAACATCCACTTTGTTCTAAGTTCCTGCTGGAATGGAAAAGCTGACAAGGGAAAACTTACACAAAGGATATTGTGCTGTTAAAGTTTGTTCAAAGCCACACTTGTCAGATCTCTTTGAAATGAAATTGAAAAGGAAAAACCAATTTTCTTTGAGGACAAAGTTCATCTCATTTGGTGTGCTGCACCTGTCTAATTTTCTTCTTTGAGAAAGAAATCTTGACTAGGAAAATTTGAAAAAATAGTTTATACGAGTACAGGTATGTAGCATAATGTTTAATTCAGACCGGTGTTACATTGTGAGAAAATAAATATAAGTGAATTACCACCCCTTTGAAGCTGTGATAAATACCTTGGTTGGCTGAAATTATTAGACACTATTATTCTGTCTCTGAAATGTCTCTGAAGGGCAACAGCCTGTACTACCCTGAAATGAGAGCTCTCTACTGTTTTCCTTTGTTAGGAATGTGCAGATGCAGTGTGATGCTGAGCGCATTATCAAACTGAAAACCAAGGCAGATCTCTCAAAGGTGCTCCAGGAAAATATCTTGCATGCTTCCAAATTTGGAAATAAAAAAACAACAACAAAAAAAACACAACAGCATCTCTTTTTGAGGTAGCATGTTTATGAATATTGAAATTCACAAATGATTTTTTAAGTGCCACTAAATAATGCTTTAGATAAGTTTGTATCGACAACACACAAGAGGGCTTTGTGTGTTTGAAGTTACAATTTCCTGTAAATGGGAATATTGCAAGATTACAAGTGAACACAAAATAGAATACAAAATACAAGTGAATATGTCATTTAAACTGGAAATAAATATAGCTGTGACCCAAGACAAAGGCTTATGTGCAAGGTAGGAAAATGTTATTTTAGTCAATAGAAAAAAAAATAATGAAAAACAAGCCCAAGGGTAATCTTTTCATTTAATGCATGTTATCTCCTATTTCTCTGTCTCTTTCAGTCTTTCTGTTTCTATGTCATCCTCCCTTATTCAGTCTTACAGATGTGATTGGCTACATGTCTATATATATTAATAAATCCCATATATTGAAAATAAATGTAGGATTAGAACTGAGGAAGCATTTGAAAATGGGGAAGACAAGCAAACCTATATCTTATCTGTTAGATCAAGGGAAACAGACGATCTTGGCTTTTGCCAAATCCTCCTCAGAAATTCATATTCCCTAACTTCCTTCTTTGTAAATGTTTTCCATTTGGAACTACATTGCCAGTGTTTTTTTTTTTTTTCTTAAAGATTTTTATTGGGGAATTGGGGGGATGGGAACAGTGCTGGGGAATTGGGGGAAGGGGAACAGACAAGTTGCTGTCGTTTTGTTCTTCAGTCTAGTTGTGGACGACGTTGCTTCACTGGCCCAAGTTGGCACCATCATTGCACTCTTCCCGGGCGAGGCAGATCAGTCGCTGGCTTCTGGACGGCGGTTCACTGCGGCTGTTGGCTGCTCACGCTGGCTGCTGGCTACACACAGTAGCCCATGGCAACCCACTGCAGCAGAGGCTGCAGCCTATGCCATTGCCGGCGACTCATGGCAGCCCAGCTCCAGGTTGAGCTGTTGTTCAGCATCTTAGCTGTAGAGGGCTGTGTCACTGGCCCTCATATGTGTGATCCGAATCGGGGCCCTCTGGCGTTCCAAGCCAGTTCTTAACCATCGCGCCACTTGGCCGGCCCCGCCAGTGTCTTTTTATTTGCTGGGTCTACATGTGGATCCAGCTGGATTCCTCTGATTTTGTTTTTATTCCGTTTGTATCTCTGTAGAAGACTGTTTCACATATCCACACCTTTCATGTAAAATTTAATACCTTTTAAATACAGTGTTCACCATGACCTTGAGAAACAAAGGCCTGCTTTTGAAATTTGGAACAGTGGCTACCTTCCTTTTAGAATCAAAACTCAAACAACCAATGTCCTCAGAATCAAAGGAGAATCTTCTTAAGAGTAGAAATTATTCAACTAAATGAAACGCAAGCTTACCTATTTTCATCCCTCTTGTTTAATTTTTATTTCCTTTGTACTCTATCTGTTATGAGTGAATGTGTTTTAATCTAGGGAAAATACCTTCAGAAACTAACCATTCCACTTATAGCTTAAAAGTTGCATGCTATTTGTGTTCAGTATTTGTCAAAAATATAATTTGTCATGTGCTTGTGTGTACATTAATCCCTTGTTGTATTGCATTGAAAGTCCATGAATTGAAGGCGGTGTCTTCTGGGGAACAGCATTTTTACCTCAAATTCATGGAACATTTCCCTTGGTGCCTATTTACATGCACAATAAATACTTGTTGAGTGAATGAATGAAAGTATGTGGCTTTCTCTTTTCCATTTGAACATCACTCTTTGGATTTTTCCTTTATAATGCACAGCACACTGAAGTCATGCCCAAAAAAGCATGTTGTTTTTCTCTTCACAATCCACACATTAATTTGGTACTCTTTCTGGTCCCCCTTCCCTCAGGGATTGTTAAATGAAGTACCTGATCTAGGAGATCCAGTTCTTTTCTGATTCTGGAACATTGTCTGTAGTCTATGTACTTGCTTCACTAATGGGTTTTTTCTTTGTAGTTTTTACATCATTAGAGTAAGCATTAAAGGGTCTCTAGCAGAATGTGAACCAGTAGTAGCTGCACTGCATTTCATGTTTCTGTAATGGAGCTGGTCCCCACCATGTCTGCATTCTATCTTCTTCTTTCTATGAAGGCTTCTAACTTGGGATCAAAGCATAAGCCCACATTTACTGCAGAGAACATAGCATCAACACATTGGTACATGAGTCATCATTCTTCTGCCAAACTGTTGGATTCAACCACTCAGTCAATAAATGTTCCGGGCCCTTACTGTGGGTTTAATACTGTGCTATGGAAACTACAAAGAGACATAAACAAAATAGGCCCTCCCCTTTAAAAAGCAGAGAGAATTTTGTGTTTCCTAGAGTACTTCCACGTTAATTATGTCATTTGATTTCCTACAACAGCCAAGGGCAGCAAGGAAGATAATTACTACTATACACATTTTTCAAATGAGAAACCTGTAGTCTGGAAGTCTGTCACCCTAGTAGTTACGCCAGGACCTCAATAAACCACAGAGGGGTTTGATTATGCCGCTTAATAGCTCTTCCTTTCTGCATCATAGAAAACCAAGCATTTTTAGTGGCGAATTGCCTCTCAGACTGCTCAAGAACATATATTTCAAATGGTTCTTCCTTATAGAATCTAAGGCAGGTTCATAATTAAAAGTACTTCGGACCTAAATGCAACCATTTAGTTCCTAAGGCTTGTAGTTCCTAGACCTGCCACGCTTCAAACTGCAATCTATTATTTAAGGATCAGCAATAACAATTCTCAAGTCTGTGGAGTTTGGAAGATAGCTATTGTACACATTTCCTCCTTTCCCTTCCCACTTTCATTGTCCCAGCTCAGGTCATTATCCTTTTACTTCAATAACTTTTCACAATTATCATCTATCTTTTAGTCTCCCCTCCCACACACCTATCCATTTCCATGCTGTTGCCAGGTAAATCTTCCCGGAGTACATTATATGCCAGTAATTATGCTTCTCAGAAAACGTAATGGCTCCCTATAGCCCACTGAATTAAGTCCCAGCTGCTTAGTCCCTCCATAAACTGACCACAGATTAACCTTTCCACCCTTCACTTAACCTACAAGGAAAATACACAATTTACTGCTGTCTGTATACACTAATTGCTTTCCTACTTTGGTGCTTTTCTTGCCATCCCTTCTGCCTGGAATACTTAGCTTCTTCTAGACCCTTTACTAACACTTTCAACATAAATACCACTCACGTCTTTATTATGAGCCTGCCCGTATGGCTCCAATGAGGGACAAATGCAACTTACTTTGACTATACACAAAACTTCCCTGGAGTCTCTTCCCTAGAACTTATGAAACAGCACAGGTTTTATGGATGGACTAGGAGGTGGAATTAGGTTTGAATCCTGACCTGGTCAAACCAGGGCAAGTTATTTAACTTCTCCAAACATTTATTTCCTTACCTGGAAAACCACTGCATGTTTTTGGTGAAGAGTAGTGATTATCCATACAAAGGCTTTTGGTCAATGCTTAGCATATATTAAGAGGCAATAAATGTCAGCTGTTAGTTTTAGATTCTGTTTTGCATTGTAGTTATGTCTGTAAATGTTATATAAATGGCCATATGTTGTCAGCTCTCTGGAAAGACTGAGACCACGATTGTTATTTGTGTTTTATTGTTCATTTTTATGTCCATATAGGTCTTGATACAACAAACTTGTTAGTGATGATCATTACTCCCCATTGCACACTTATTTCATCATAGCAGAATTATTATGGGAACTACCTGTGTTAGTGAATTATAAAATTCCTAGGAACCCTTAATAGCAATGCCATGTAATATATGGCCTTTTCAGTTTCAAAATAAGAAAAACGGTTGGCTCAGTTTATGACTCTTCTAATTATAGTTTCTTAGTTAAAACGTGGTCATGTAGAAAATTTATGAAAATCTAAAATGCAATTAATATAGCCCAGGAAGTCAACCATTCAGATAGTGCTGTAGCTTATAAAAATGGAGCAAGGCTAGAAAATTGTGTGCTGTATTTCTCCAGAGTATCACTAGGCCTGCTTTTATGTCATCCAGGCTGTGCCAACCATGGAGAACATGAAGTGGTAAACCACAAAGGTTGTAAAGTTGACTGCACCCAAAGTAAATTGGAACAAGTTCCATCACAAATGTGTCTGCCCTTTGTTGGATTGTAAAGAAATGGAATGTCATGAAGACTTATGGAGGACATAAGATGATGTAGTTGTAGCCCTATCTGTGGAGAAACAGCCTTAATAATAATAGTAATAATAACAATAAAATTAATAATAATATAATAATATATGCACATATATAGCCATTGAAAGAATATTATCAATTTTTTAGCTTTAGACCAAATGTATCTAACAACAAAACCAAGTAATTGGTCTAGTGGAATAAAGTGTTTAAAAAATAAGAGGGTAGTATCTAGCACTGTATTTTAAGTGAGGACAAGTGTGTTAGTATATAATGTGGCAGAAAAAGAACTTTCTGATATTTAATGGGGACTTATGCATCTAGAATACTTTTTTACAAACAACAATTGAGAAGTAACTAAACCTTCCTATTTGGGGATGAGGTTTCACATTTAAAACCCTCTAAAGTGTTTATAATGATTTATTCCTTTTTTTTTCATTCTCAAATACTTATGGATCAATCTAATTGCAGTGTGAATTGTAGGCTGGAGCTGTAAATCTAGATGTGGAAATACTTGTTAAGAGGCTGTTAGAGCGATCCAGGTGAAAGGTGATGATGGTCAGATTTATGGAAGGGACAGTGAGTGGGACAGAAGTATGGTGTAGCTGGGCCATATGATTTCACCTCCAGCCTAAAGGATTTTCAAATTTAGGATACTGCTTTATGTTAGCTTTCTTAATTTGTGCAGGAGATCAGTGCCTCAC
>NW_017731593.1:1026635-1039533 GCF_001890085.2 Hipposideros armiger
TACATTTGAAGTCGGACAGGAAAATATACATGTCAGTTAGGAAGCAGTTAGGCTTTTTGAGTCTAAAACTCAAGAAAGCGTTTTTCGCTGGATTAGAAGTCATCAGCATATAAATGTTAAATGATATTTCCCATGGGAAAATTATATAACTCAAGAAGAGGACAGAACCCTCAGTAAAATAAACATTTGGTCTTCAGGCAGAGAAAAGGATGACTGTAAAAAGAACAACCAGGGACGTGGGGAATATGGTGTCACTGAGGTCCAAGGAAGAAAATATTTCAAAAAGGAGGTCACCAACAGTGTTAAATATTGCTGAGATTTCAAGTAAAGTTCAGTTCTGTGAAGTTTCCATTTATTTTACTTTTTTAAAAAGTACAGATGACTTTAGCAGAAGTTTCAGTGGTGTGACTGGTCTGGAGGCCAGCTTTCTGTATACTAAGTGTCTCATTTAATGTAATCTTCCATAATTAAGCAGTTTGGCTGTAAGGCGATGGTAATGAACATGAAGGAGAAGGAAGCTTTACAATGTTTCACTTCCTCTGTTTCCAATATACTCTATGTTCTTCTACTTATTGATAAATAGGGATAGACAGAGGAATGGATTGGCTGGCACTCTCAAATGATAACTCTTTTTTTCAAACGGCTGTTACTGACACAGTATCTTGGCATAGTTCTAGTTCTCAAATTTTATACTAGGTACCCAGTGACCAAATACAGAAAAATTTTACATAATCTTTGTGTTGACTTCTTAAGATTAAGAAAAATCAAAACCTATTTATTTTACTTTCCTTTGCTGTACTAGACCCAGCAAATCTATTCATTGGAATTTGCCTCCACAAACCTGTAGGCAATGAATGTAGGAAATTTAAGAGATTTGCATATTAAGGGTTCATAGGCATTTCACTACCTTCCAAAAATAAAAATAAAGAATAAAAATGTTAGTTGTTTGTATGTCTTCTTGGGAGAAGCATCTGTACAGGTCTTCTGCCCATTTTTTAATTGGATTGTTGGTTTTTTTGTTGTTGTTGAGTTGTATGAGTTCTTTAAATATTTTGGATATTAGCCCCTTATCGGAGGCATTATTTGGAAATATCTTCTCCCAATTTGTTGGTTGCCTTTTTGATTTGTTGATTGTTTCTTTTTGCTGTGCAGCAGCTATTTAGTTTGCTATAGTCCTATTCATTTATTTTTGCTTTGACTTCCCTTGCCTTTGAGGTCAAATTCATAAAATTCTCTTTGCCTATATTTTCTTCTATGCCGTTTATTGTTTCAGGTCTTATGTTTAAGTCTTTGATCCATTTTGAGTTAATTTTGGTACATGGTAACAGATAGCAGTCTAGTTTCGTTCTTTTGCATATGGCTTTCCAATTTTCCAAAAACCATTTAGTAAGGAGGCTTTCTTTTCTCCATTGTATGTTTTTGGTTCCTTTGTTAAAAATTATCTGCCTATATTTATGTGGGTTTATTTCCGGTTTTCAATTCTATTCTATTGGTCTGTGTGTCTGTTTTTCTGCCATGCTTTTTTTATTATTGTTGCCCTGTAGTACAAGCTGAAGTCAGGGAGTATACCTCCAGCCTTATTATTTTTCTTTGGATTGCTTTGGCTATTCAGGGTCTTTTGTGATTTCATACAAATTAATTCATTATAGAAATGCACACTTGAAACATATGTAATTTTACTAACCATTGTCACCCTAATACATTTAATTATTAAAAAAATTAAAAACAGCCATGAAAATTGTAATGGTTTTAATTAGAATTTTTCAGTTTTTCTAAATATGTGCTGAAAGAGATTTTGGAAAATACTGGTGTATAATCTCCCACTTTCATAGAAACATCCATGAAACTGAATATGGAATTATGAGAAGTATACTGCTTAAAGGAAATTTTTTTTTCTTCAGACGATAAAGTGGGTTCCGTTGCATCAACATAAAGAAACATATAAAATTAAATTTTCAATTTTCATGGTCTATAAGCTACAATTATAATTATATAAAGTAGTTTAGAAACTGCTTACTTTTTGCTTCAGAGAATGAAATGTTTGGCTACCAACCTCATTATAGTAATACCATATAAAAGAAAAACTACTTTTGGATGTCAGCTATCATAATAATAATACTTAATTTCTGTACAGGGCTTTACAACTTATAAAGAACTTAGAGCTCAGATAGCACATGTAAGCCTCAGAATGATCTATGTGTTACTCAAGGCAAGTATAATTATTGTCACTTAATAGAAAAGAAAACTGAAATTTAGTGTTATCCTGCAGTGCGTTTGGTTATCTTGTACTGGGTTTAGTAGGTGGTAAAGATGGACTAGGATTCAGGTCTCCTAATTCCTAAACCAATACTTTCCACCAGACATTAATAGTAAACATCGAGCACTATCTCAGGAACAGTGAAATAAATAACTTTCTCTTGAGGCATTTACAACTGGATTGGAAAGATCACATATTAGAGGGTAATATAAACAATATATAATCAAGTGCTAAATATGCTTCATTCTACAAAATCTTACTTAACTGGTGTCGTATTCTTATAAGGTCTCTTTCTTAGAGGTGCTGTAATTAATGGTTTCTGTGATGGTTTATTTTATGTGTCAACTTGCCTGGGCTAGGATGCCCAAAGAGCTGGTAAAACATTTCTGGTTGTGTCTGTGAGGGTGTCTCAAGAAGAGATAAGCATTTAAATCAGTAATAAAGACTAAATAAAGCAGATGGCCTTCACCATTGTGGGTGGTCATCATCCAATCCACTGAGGGCTTGAATAGAACCAAAAAAAAAAAGGCAAACAAAGGTAAATATGCTCTTTCTGCTTAAGTTGAGACATCCATCTTGTCCTACCCTCAGACACCAGCTCCACTGGCACTGGTTCTCAGGCCTTCAGACTCAGAATGGGTTACACTACCAACTTTGCTGAATCTCCAGGTTGCAAATAGCAGATCCCGGGACATCTTGACCTCCCTAAGTGAACCAATTCTTGTAATAAATCTCCTCTTATATAGCTAGAGATCTATCTATCTATCTATCTATCTATCTATCTATCTATCTATCTATCTATCTATCTATCATCTATCTATCTATCTATCTATCTATCTATATCTATCACCTATCACCTATCCATCACCTATCATCTACCCATCCAGTCATCCACCCTACAGCTTCTGTTTCTCTGGAGAATTTTAACTAAAACAGCTCCCAATGCCTTATACTAAAAAGCTTAAGAAAAAATGGAGAGCTTCAAGCATCATAATCAGATTATTTGAATCTCATTGTATCTGAAAACATATATCTTTCCAAGAAGCAACCAAAATATGGGTTTATGACATCAAATGGAGTGAGTGTGTGTGTGTGTGTGTGTGTGTGTGTGTGTTTCCAAAGCCAGAGAGTTTGAAAAGTCTTAAAACTGTGAAAAATGAACCTTATTCAATTGTCTGTTGTAGTTGTTTAATCTACTAACATATCATCTCCAAGGTGTTTCTTCATCCAATCTAGAAACATCTTATATTATAATAGCTTATACTTATTGATAGCTTAATCCAAATAGTATTAGAATGATATGACCACAGAATCATGTCTTAAGCTTATTGATACTACCCATGTTTTATTAAGGTTTATCTCTTAACTAAATAAGAGATTATATATTTTGGTAACATGCTAGATATTATATGGGGTTGTGAGGAAGGTGAGATATGAGAGAAGTACAAGTCATTGTTCTTGCTATGAAGGGGGAAATAAAACATGATTCAACCAGACATGCAAAGATAATGACTATAATAGGAGTCCAGAGAAAAGAGCAGAAAGTGCAGAGATTGATTATTGTGTGATGGAGCAGCTAGAAAACACCTCATGAAAGAAGTAGGATTCAATTTGAGTCTTAACACATGAATAGGATTTACTTATATAGTACCCCTTGCCCCATTAGACAAAAACAGCACCCTGAGCTATCACCAAATTTCAGTGAGCCTAGCCCCTACAGTTTAGAACCAGTAATCTAGTAACACAAAGGCAGAAGAAGGCTCGAGACAAATTCCCTTTTTGCTTTTGTTATATGAGGCTTCAATGGAAAGAGAAGGTCTAAGAATGTAGGTGCCTTATAGTGTCACAATGGGCCAAGGTCAGTGTCATCCCAAGAGCACTCTCGACCATCAGAAAGTAAGTTAGGAATAGAGTTAAGAATACCTCCTTTTTATCAGGGCACAAACCCTACTTGTTTACCCTGCATCACCTCACTCACAGACTGCAGAGGACCTTTAATATGGTCACACAATTAAATGTAATAGACCAGTCACCCTGAACTTCATTAACCTTCGCTATTTCCTATCTTTTATACACAGTAGATGTCTACATTAGTCATTTTCCCCCCAGATTTTCAGTTTCCAGACTTCATAAAAGAAGAATTTGCAAATAAGTTTTTATCATCATTAACAATACTATCGCTAAAGGGCATATATGAAGTTTTATGATGGTTTAGCACATTAATATTTTACAATCAGGCTTTAACATGCTTTTATCTTTTTTACACGAGATTAATATCCTGCCTGAATTAGTTTTATTACATGCATTTTCAATTTTCACTAAGCTGATTTTCCTGCACTAGAATTTGGTTTTTTTTCTTGCAACTTTTTTTATTCTCATTTGTAGGATTTAATATACTTTATCCATCTTAATTTCTTTTCCCCACAGTATTGCAAGGATTTTCCTGTTGTGCTGCAATTTGCAATGTAGTCCTCTTCGTTAATCACACTGTTTGGTATCAAATCTTTCATTTTGTACATTTAGTTTTATTTTTTCTGAAGCCTGCACAATTACTGCCATGTCCATCAGGTCTAGGCAGGAATGTAGATTTAGTAAATAACTGGCTAATTTGATCAATTACAGATGATCTAATTAGGTAACTCAGGATCATATTTTTATGTTAGGGCCAATTAGGCCTTTTATTGAAAGAGTACCAAAATTTACACATTATATCATATTTGGAACCACCCTAAAATATGAAGAAACATTTTAAATATTAAAAAATTAATTAAATCTTGGAATTAGTGCTTGTCATTCTAAAAAGCCATGTTTGGACAATCCAACATTTCCCCAATACCCACTTTATTGAATAGCGAGTGTAGATATAGCTTTTTAGTCTGGTCTACATTTTGGTATATCAGAATGTGAAAATCAAAGTCTGGGGTCAACAAGGACTGAAAATCTACCCTTGGTTGAATCCTAGCTTAATCTGGCCAGAAACTCAGGATAATAGACAAGACAGGGAAAATTTATGAATCAAATAACATTGGCAGAGAATGACACCTAGAGCAAGGGAACTGCAGCAAGATGGATACAAAGGTCATGTTGAAAATAATCAACCAGCATGTTCATGTTATCTTCTCCCCAACTGTTGCTATGATCTTCTCTTATATTGACCTCTCAGGCAATGCCTCACAAAATATTCCCCGCCACCAAAACTTTGCATGTTCTGTCCTAGGATTACTGGCTCACTTGCTGGATGGCTGGAGAGACAATTTAATTAATATTCAGGGCTAAGGATTTAGTGACTGAAAATTATATCACTTCCCCCATCCTCAAAGGGAAATAATTGTATGAATGGAATTCTCAGTACCTTAATCCAAAGGATTAGGTCTTCATCATTTTTTCCTGGCCAATGAAGTTACTTTGACAATGCACAGGAGCAATTTCAGATGACACTTAAATTACTCACAGTAATTTAAGGGGTGAGTGAGGCTATAGGTCAGTTTCATAGACAGCATTTTCTATTACCATCTCTTTGCTCTTTTTTCCCCTAACAATTAATTTACTAATTAGCCTTAAGTTCAACTTAGTTAATACCCACTTCCCACCTTTACCCCTTTTTTTTTTTCCTGGAGCTGTTCAAGCACAACGAGAGAAATAGGATTCCAGCTAGAAAACCCTCACTGCTCAAATCTAGTCTTCCCAGAGACTAATCCTAAAAGAAAACAAAACAAAAAATGGGTCCACACAGTCAGGCTTGGAAAGAACCTGTATGCTGTAGGAATCATCTTTAATTTTATTCTCCCATCCAAAAAGAAAGGACGACAGAGGCCAAATAATTTGATTGGCTAGAAAACCAGAGTTAATAATGTTTTCTTCTATATGAAATGAAACAAAGAAGTATACTAAAACAATATTATAGTGGGAATAATTGCATAACAAAAACCCACTTCAAGATAGCATTTCAGCAAGTATTCTGCATGAACAACATGACACAGATGGGATCTGTGAAGATACCCATAAAAGAGAACACTTACTACTGGAAGGCCTAATACTTTGAAGATGGAGTTGACAAGAATCAAGCTCCAAGGTTTTCTCCCAAATAGAGAAAGCACAACCATCTATCTGAGTTATAGAAAATAAAAGCCTTTGTTCTTTTCATGAAACAGGAGGGGAAAGTCCCCCATGGCAGTTGGTATATGTGTTAGCTGTTTCTTGTGCACTAGAGAAACGAAAGCCATTTTCTTGAGGGATGGAATAACTACTTACTGAACCCCATTAGGATAACTGGATGCCTCTCTATGCATGCTCACTACGTTGCTCACAAACAAGATGGTGGATGAGAGGCATAATTAATATGATGTGGACTGAGAGGAAACACTGTGGGGAGTTTTGAATTGTGGCAATGCAGATAAGGTAATTCCTAAGTGCCAATTCAATTTCTATTAGAATTCTTCTGCCACTCTCCACTCCACTTCATATTTAATTATTTCAATAAAGAAGTGTGAGTGATTTTTATCATTTCTATTCAATTCCCCAACGCACTTATTTCTTCCCTGGACACGTTTATTCTACTGTATTCTCAGCTGTCTTAGTGTATAGAATTGGAATATGAACTCAAAAGACCAGAAGCTGAGGGTAGTTGGTATCAGATGTCTTTTCCCTATAGATTAAAAAAAAAAAAAGAAAAAAGTTTACCAGTTGTTGTTACTCCTTTCAAAATGTAATTATTTAACTGGCAAAGCAGTCCAGGCTTTTGTTTCTCAGCTTTCTTTGGAACCCTGTGTATTTTCTTTTTAAAAGAAAGTCAGCCTCTGCTAGGAGGTATCTTCAGCCTTCTGTTTTGAAAAATATGTATTAATTTTAGGCAGTTACTATATTTCATGAAAAAGAAAAATAAGAAATTAAACATTCAGCAGCATCGTACTTTTGAACATCTGCATAGATTATCTGCTTATTCACAGACTCCCAATGAAATGACCCGGTAGAAATGCACTTAATTTCATGTTGATAAACTGGTCCTTGATAAGCAGGGAATGATTCTTTGTCACTGAGGAACTTCCAGTCTAAATCCACTGGCACCTAGAGGGCAAGGTGAAGGTGCATACAGTCTTATTCCATATTTTTAAACCACTCCATAACCATCGTAGAGTTTTTGGTTTTTAAAATGGCCTCCTCTCTGAATTCTTGATCTATAACATTGGTAATTAAACATTTTTACCTTTGTCATCCATTTCACCAAGAATTAAGTAAAGCCTTTTCTATCACCTAGATTCTAGAGCCAGCAGTGACACAACCAGTTTTCACTAGCATTGACTCTCTCTTAAATATCAAATTATCAGTCAAATTTAAAACCTTGAGAGAAAGGGACCCAAAGCATCTCCTCATCTAAAGCTGAAACTGCCACTAATATACTACAAATCAGGCAATTGTTCTGTACCCTCTCTGAGTTGCTAGAAAGAATAGAGGGTGGGAAGAAAAAGAGCTTGCTCTCTAGGTATAAGAAACATGGCACCAGGGTCAGACCAACTAGGCTCAAATCTTGGCTTCTCCACTTACTGAGGGTGCAAATGTGAGTTAAATGAGCTAAGGCCCAGTGCTATAATACACTAAAGCATACAGGACAATAACTGGCATCGAGTAAGTGTTAAATAAACATTGATTGCTGTTACCGTTCACAAAATTTGTTTTTTGGTGACTCGATTTTACTTTGTGGGCTGCTCTCTGTGCTCATTTTATCCTCGTTTTTATCAGTGAACTTCATTGAGAGTCAGGGAGGTGAGCACAAAGTTAATATGCCTTACATATAACTTTCCATAGCCCACATTCTATTCTACCTAGTCCTCATTTATTGCTCTAATATGGGGCCCAAAAATGTAAGAAGCAGGAATGTCTTCAAGATTTTTGTGTAAGAGAAACTTAGGGACTAAATTCAGTTGGGGAGACTGAGAGGTAAAGAAACTGTATTGAAGCATTGCATATAAACATGTTTTTACTCAGGCAGTATGTTTATTTGGGGTGACTCTGGGGACACAGATGGAAATTATAGGGAGCTAAAAATTCACCCAACTCAATCACCTCTTGGTATTGCCAATATTAACAAAGATGAACACAAAGAGGTTTTGGAAGAGACATAAAACTGTTTTGCAGTATTGCTACTTGTGCCAAGAGGTAGGTAGTATAACGTGATAAACTGTCCTAAAACCCCAGAAACTTATGAATTCTTTTCTATCTTTTCTTGTACTCTTGTGCATCCTCTTTCACTTCTCCCCACTCCCCAACCCCTGCGCCAAACAATAGGGTGTGTTAGGAATGGAAACCCACAATGGTCCTGTCCCTGCTTTGGCAATATTTAGCCTTCCCAGGTGAGATAACAGTCTGCCAAAGGTGCCACTGGGAACCAGAATTTTGAGCCTACTATTCATGGCTATTCATCTGGTCCCAGTATGTACATATGATAGCTAAAAGATTCTTTGACTTGGCACTCTATAAAGATGACGAAAATAATTTCTAAAAATGCTTTACCTATCACTCTTAAAGAAAAGCATATAGACTTCAGCACACATACCTAGAGAAAACTAAACTTTAAAGCTATATAGTGTATCCTTAAATAAAGCTCTAAATTCTTCACAGTATGGAAATGACAATAACTTTTCAATGATGTTACTAAGACAATAATGTTCCAACCTGAATCTTCTTTTCTGTAATAGATACATTTTTTTTTCTTCTTACCTGAGCTGGCCTGTTCTGCATTTGCTGTTTCTTGGTTTAGGGTTATCAATACTAAGCCATGATCTTTGCTAAGGCATTTACTGAAAGTAGGGTTTTAAGGTTTGAATAATTATCAGTTGATTTATATGAATACTTTTCTTCTACCCCTTAAACTCAGAAATACTGTGTTGTACTTGATTCTCTAAGACTGAATGTACCTTTTCTATACATTCATCTATCTTTCTCCACAACTGAACTATGACTATCTTAAGAACAGGGACTCTCTATTGACTTTGTATCATCATTTCTCCCGTAGTCTGTAACACATCAGTCTCACTGAGAATTTGTTGAATGAATGAATGAATGAATGAATGAATGAAAACAATTGTAGCTTGCCAGCTTTCAGTGTGTTTTTCCTGGTAGCCTGCTGCAGGCATATATATAAGAGCCTTTTCCATTTTTAATCCTAGATGTCTTTCTCGAGAGGCCTTTTAAACTAATTTGGTCTAAGATTTCCCAGTCACTATTGGTTCTCTCTCTATTACCTGTCAAAAGGCACCTGACAATGTTCCAGAGAAGAAAACATTCTTGCATCCTCATTCTGGAAGAAAGAAATTATATCAAAATCAAAAGATCATTTCTCCCCAGAGAGGCCATACAACCCTGGCACAGTGATCAAATAGGGGAAGATTTCCTAAAATACTTTCCAGTAACGAGCCACTAAAACTGTCTCAGATGACTGATAAAGGAATGAAAGTTTTAAAATCCTTACTCATGCATCAATCCTGCATTTTAGAGTGTCCCATTTTATTGTACTGATTAATCATATGCTCAGATGAAGTTGGCAAAAGCTATCAAAAGCCAACTAGTATAACTTGAATGCCAACTTCACAAAATAATCAGGGTCTGGAGGGACGTGTCATAAAATATGCCAAGATGGGTCATCTGAATGCACTCTTGAAAGAATTATACATATTCATCTTCCTCGTTTAGCACCTGAATGACAACAAGCAGGTGAAAGCATCAGAACCAATGTATCAAGCCAGACAGTTGCCATTATGAACAAAACATGAAAAAAGAATGACAGTGCTGAAAAATGGTCAGTCTTCTCCTCAGACCTTGCAAGCAAAGCACTGCTCTCTTTTGATAGGGAAATGAAGCTTGCTGGGAGAGAGCTATGTCTTCTTTTCATTGCTGCTTGCAGTTTATGAACATTTGCATGAAATATAAATTTCTTAATAGAAATATGTGTTGCTTAGTAGAAGTCACCATAACTTTTTAGTTTGTTTGTTTTGGAGACATTATAAGGGTAGGAAAACTGTCAATCTCAACTAAATGCTTTCCTTAAATATCGAAGATCAGCTCTGCGCAATGGAGGGCTCTATTAATCACTAATGAACTCCTAAATGCCACCTTCAGCTGAAATAATGATAGGTAAAATTATACCATGACACACTGAGTGACAAAAAACAGCCCCCTTACCTGGTTTCATAGTGTATTATTGGATTGCAAGGCACTGTTTTAAAGGAATAAAATAAATAGCTAACAGGCTCCAGTAGAATGACTTAGGTTTCACAGTGTGTATGTATTTATATGTATGTGTTGTGTGTGTGTGTGTGTGTGTGTACTTTTACATTATTTTAACAGAGTTATCTATAACCCTTCAAGCCACTCTCACTAACTTCTACCTATTCCCTTGGCACATCTCAATGAAGAGAACCCTCTTTCTGTAGTTAAAACAATACCATTTTTAGCTGGAACTATATAAAATCACAGATAAGCAAAAGTAATTACTCAAACTCTGGAAAGCATTAATATTTTCACAGGCCTCCAAGTATTCCTTTGATTGTTCTATATAGCTTTGGGGAATTGGACTGATTGAGAGACATTTCCACTCCCTAAGATGACTTTTGTATTATAAAATAGCCAGTGAGAGCACGGGTTGCTCCTCTGAGCTGAGTTTGAAAAGCTCACTCCTAGACCTTACCAAAGCATGCTAGTATCTATGAATTAAGGAGAGTGCTCTAGACTACCTCTGTATGACCTGAGTGCCTGCCCCTGGCCAGTTTTCATACTAGGTAGCCTTCACCCCAGAGGGCCAAGGGAGTAGACCTCACATGTTTGATTCCTGAGATTCTGGTAACTCTTTTTGGCCCTTCAAGGAATGACTTTAGGGCCATGGCCCCCAACATCTCTCCTTCCACTGGACCTGGATTTGTTATACAACTATGTTCTTTTAGACTCTTTAATTTTGACCTAACTAAGGTCCAGAGTAGATAGCATTGCCTCATAGTGACAATGCTACCACCAAGCTGATGAAACAAACAAACAAACAAACAAACAAAAACAAGTAGCAAGCTAAATTGGAAGGCCCATTTAAGAATGATCACTGCACTTCAGTGGAAAGAGTTCTCAAAGAAAAAAGTCTGGGTGCAACAGAGGCTAAGAAAATCTTTTTGGAGATATTTAGCTTCAGTCATTTATTTTATTTTATATTTTATTTTATTTACTTTCAGCATTTCCTTATGGTCTAACTACTTTGTAAATAAAGCTAATTCTTTTCTTTCCCAAGATTGTACTGTTAATGTGAAGGTATTTCAAGAAGCTGCAATAGAAAGCTCTGACATTTAATTCATTGCCTATAAACTTCCTGGGCTACTTCGTTCCTCCCTGTGTTCCTCACCCTTTTCTATATCTTTTTAATGCCTTCTTTCCCAGTCATTATGGCTCCTTTTAAATACTATCTAATTTTGAAAACACAAATATTACAAAACTGCATTGCCTGCTGCCGAGGTGGAGACCCCTTATCTCCTTTGGGAGGAAATGGTTCATGCAAAGCCTCCTCCCTTGGGCCACTGCAAAGCTGTAGAGGATTCAAAAATTTAAAATTTTCCTGCAACCTCTCCACAAAAGGTTGAGAGAAGAGCACCATTTGAGTGAGGAAAGCTGTATCATGGCATTTACTGGTTCTATCAGTCTCCTATTGATGTTTGAACCAACTTAGTATACTCGCTCTTTCATCTGGGCAGCCCATAATTGTGTAGCAGGTGTGTAATCACAAGTGGCCTTTAACCATCTCCTCCTATCTATGTCCAACTAGAAGCTTTGTTATCCTGGGGGTAACTCAAAACAGTAGAGAGCAACAAATAAGAGAACACATGGAGTAAAGGCTTGGTCTGTGAGTCTGCAGCTCTTTCCTGTCTTCATCTTTTGCTGCCCTTCTGCTAACAAATATTTCCCCCAAGTCTTCTCTTTCTCACCCCCTTCCTTTCAACTCTGGCCTTAAAAAGTATGCCATTTTATTTGCCTCTTAGCAAGGTATAATTAATTCATTTATTTAACAAACATGTGTTGAATATTATTTACCAGGTATTATTCTTTTGATGTTGCAGAGGGATATTAAACAAAGCCACAAAACTTATATTCTGGTAGTGAAAGATAGAAAAATAGACAATTTTGGAACTTCTGCTACATCCATACTTGAGTTCTTAATTGTGGATATTGTAATTTTCAATTCTATAACTTTTGTTTAATTCCTATTAATAGATTACCCATCTTGTCATCCATAGTCTATTTATTTATTTTTGAGATTTTTATTAAAATATAGCTAACATACAATATTATATTAGTTTCAGATGTATACCATAGTTATTCAACATTTATATACCAAACAAAGTGATCACCATAGTAAGTCCAGCGACCATCTGATACCATACCACACTATCACAATACTATTGACTATATTCCCTATGCTGTACATTACATCTCTATGACTTGTTTTATACCTGGAAATTTGAACCTCTTATTCCCCTTCACCTTTTATTCCCTTTTATAAAAAAATTTTTCAAATAAAGTTGATGTTCAGTATTATTTTATATTAATTTCAGGTGTGCAGAATAGTGGTTACACATCTATATAATTTAAAAAGTGATCCCCCTGACTAGTTTA
>NW_017731593.1:1039623-1043827 GCF_001890085.2 Hipposideros armiger
AACACCTCCCCCATCTATCACCCATCTGACACCATACAGAGTTATTACAATATTATTGACTATATTTCTTATGCTAACCTTCACCCCCCTGACTACTGCATAACAATCAATTTGTAATTAATCCCTTCCCCTTTTTCACCCCCTGCAACCCACCTCCCATCCAGCAACCATCAAAATGTTCTCTGTATCTATGAGTTGGTTTCTATTTGTTTGTTTTGTTCTTTAGATTCCATATCTAAGTGAAATCACATTGCATCTGTCTTTGTCTGACATACTCCAGCTGGCACAATACCCTCCAGGTCCATCCATGCCACCGCAGATAGCAAGAACCCATTCCCTTCCATGGCCAAGCAAGATTCCATTGTATATATGTACCATCTACTCCTTATCCATTCATCCACTAATGGATACCCAGGCTGCCTCCATATGTTGGCCATTGTAAACAATGCTACAATGAACATCCCCTCGAAGATGCGTTTTGGGTTTCTTTGGATAAATACCTAGAAGTGATAATTATTGGGTCCTTCTTTGTCTCTTGTTATAGCCTTTGTTTTAAAGTATAGTTTGTGTGGTATAAATATTGTTTCCCCACTTTTTTGTTTGTTTGTTTCCATTTTCATGAAATATCCTTCCCCATTCTTTGTGAGTCTTTTGATCTGAAGTGAGTCTCTTATAGGCAGCATATGCAATGGTCTTGTTTTCTTATTTATTCAGCCACCTTATCTTTTGATTGGAGTATTTAATCCATTTACATTGAAAGTTATTGTTGATAGATATGTAGTTATTGCCTTTTTCTTATTCATATTTTTAATTTTATTTTTCCTTCTTCTTATAGAAGTTTCTTTAACATTTCTTGTAATATTGGTATGGTGGTGACAAATTCCTTTAGTTTTTTCTTGTCTGGGAAGCTCTTTATCTGCCTTTCAATTCTAAATGATAGCTTTGCTGGGTAGAGTAATCTTGGTTATAGATCTTTGCTTTTCATTACTTTGAATATTTCCTGCCAATCCCTTCTTACCTGCAAAGTTTCTGTTGAGAAATCAGATGATAATATTATGAAGGAAGTTTCCTTGTAGGTAACTAACTGCCTTTCTCTTGCTTCTTCTAAGATTATTTCTTTGTCTTTAACTTTGGCATTTTAATTCTGATGTGTCTTGGTGTGGGCTTCTTTGGGTTCATCTTGTTTAGGACCCTCTGAACTTCCTGGGCTACTATATCTATTTCATTCACCAGGTTAGAGAAGTTTTCTGTCATTATTTCTTCAAATAACTTTTCAATTCCTTGCTTTCTCTCATCTCCTTTTGGCACCCCTATGATGCAAATGTTGGTACACTTGAGGTTGTCCCAGAGGCCCCTTAAACTAGCCTCCTTTTTTGGCATTCTTTTTTTTTTTTCTCTTCTGATTAGGTGTTTTCTGCTACCTTATCCTGTAAATCACAGATCCAATCCTCCGTTCAATCAAATCTACTATTGATTCCCTGTAATGTATTTTTCATTTTAGCTATTCTATTTTTTATTTCTGACTTGTTCTTTTTTATCTTTTCTGTCTCCATTTTTATGTTTTCTATCTCTTTGTTGAAATTCTCCCTGAGATCACTGAGCATCCTTATAACCAGTGTTTTCACCTCTGTATCTGGTAGATCATTGTCTCCATTTTGTTTAGTTCATTCCTAGAGCTCTGTTCTGTTTCATTTGGGATATGTTTCTTTGTCTCTTCATTTTTATTGCCTCCTTGTATTTGTTTCTATGTGCTATGTAGGGCTGCTCTGCCTCCCAGTCTTGGTAGACCCACCTTATATAGTAGGTGTCCTGTGGGGCCCAGTGGAGCAGTCTCCCTGGACACTAGAGTCGGGTGCTCCAGGTGTGTCCATTATCTGGGTTGTGTGTGCCTTCCTATTGTAGTTGAGCCTTGGTTGCTGTTTGAAGTTAATGGGAGAGATTGACTCTCTGGTTGAGTGGTTGTGAGGACAGACCCTGACTTCAGTGGAGGAGCTGTAGTGCAGGGACTGACCTTACAGAGCAGGATTCGCTTTAACAAGTCTCTGGTGCCTGCTCAGTCTGCCCTTTGGGTGTGTTGTCCTTGGAGGCAGATGGGTGATGCTCCAGGCCCCGGGCCTCCTGGGAAGAAACACAGTGCAGGCCAAGTTCAACCACAGCCTGTGCCCTGCATGGAGCTCCCTGGCATGAGCCACAAATCAATCTGCAGATAGCTGCCACCTGCACTGGGCTTGGAGGTTCCTTGAAAGACCAAGCCACAAACCGAGGCCGGCTGTCACTAGAGCCAGGCTTAAGGCTGCTCAGCAAGAGGTATGGGGCATGCTGAAACCAGATGTTGTTTGGGTTTTGTGAACCTTTGAGAGATTTTTGGAAAGTCCTCAGCATGAGCAAGACAGGCTGTTTGTATGGGAATACCACTAGAAGTGACTTGGGTGTGCCCAGAAGTTGGATGGGGATGGAGTCTCAGGTGGTCACCAGGACGGGGCAGATGATTGGTGTTAGCCAGGTTGATGGAGACTCAGATATGGCAGCCACCTGCATCTGTACACCAGGTGGGGAGAGGGCTCAACAAACAAACAATGGCTTCTGCCAGCTCCTCTGCCAGGGAGAAAGCTGCCCCACCAGCCCTTGTCCTGAGGCCAGGCAACTCAATTCCACCCCGTATGTCCCCAGTGCCTTTTGAGCTGCTGCCCTAGTGCTGGAGCTTGGAGTGAGTGAGTTCATCAGTGAGCAAGTCTGTGCATGATCCCTTTAAGAGGAGCTTCTAGGACTGCAGCATCCCTCCATCTCACTCAGCCACAATCTCCACTGGTTTTCACAGCCATTAGTTATGGGGACTTTTCTCCCTAGCACTGGAACCCTGGGCTGAGGAGCCTGGTGTGGAGCTGGGACCCTCTGCTCCTCTGGAGGGGACCTCTGCATCTGAGATATGCCTCCCAATTTTTAATGGTCACTCACGGCTGAGGGACGAGTCCATCTCATATCTCTGCCCCTCCTATCTCTCGCAAGGTGTCTTCTTCTGTATGTATTTAGTTGTAGGTCTTTGATTCAGCTATGCATCAGGTGATTCTCAATGATGGCTGTTCCGTAGTTTAGTTGTAATTTTGATGTGGTCATGAAAGGAGGTAAGCCAGCATTTACCTACTCCACCATTTTGACTGATCAATTTGTCATCTATATTTTTGAATGTTTATTATGGTTATTTGAAACTGCATTCAATGACTGCCAAATCTGGATCTCCTGTGAGTCTCTTACTCTGCCACTTATATTTTTATAATTTTTTTATCATTTTGCAATGTCTCTTGCTATGTATGGTAAATTTGATTAAATGATAATTACTGTGTGTGAAAGATTATAGAAGTATGTTGAAAGTCTGAAAGATTTTGTTATTTTCTATAAAAATTTTTCAGTTTGTTTTTGTTTTGACATGTTTTAGTCTGGGAATGAAATGGATTAACTCAATCTGTAATTGAGCTGATTAAAACTAGATTTCAGTTTTACGAAGGCTGATACATTTTCTGATTTACCCTTTCTCATAAAATGTTGTATTGCTCTCTCACTTTTGCTCTCATAAGATGTACAGTTATAAATCCCATCTAAAAGCCCAGGACATCCCGCTTTGACAATCCCTAACTCCAATTTTTGTCTCCCAAGCTTTAGGAGACTAAATAAAAGTCTGTTTAGCTTTTTACTGCTCAGCCACTATTTATGAATGACTGAGCATTTGGAAGGAAAAAGCAGAGCTGAATATTAGGCTCAGTTCTCTCTTATTCACTTCTTTCTAATATCTATAAGATCTTGCCTCTCAAGTGCTGGCTGAATTTGTATTTTTTCAAGTGGATTTCTCTTTGTTTTATCTAGCCTTTCTAGTTCTTATAGGAGGCAATACTAGTCTTCAAAAATTAATCCAACCTAGCCAGAAATGTAAGTCTCTTGCTGTAAGAATTTTTTAATGTAGCCAAGGTTCATTTTATCATCACAAGGACCTGGTATCTTTATTCTATTCTCTGGCCAAATACTACAGCCCTTTTCACAATCACTCACGTGGTAAATAAAAGCCATCATACTAAGGAACAACTAGTGAGATAATGTGGATGGATCATCTATCTTCACCACTGAAATAAAAATGCAGAGTACTGCACAATTGAATTGTATTGGTAACAAGTTTATATAAAGACAAGAGTTTATTTTAGCTTTTAGGTCCCTA
>NW_017731593.1:1046517-1048831 GCF_001890085.2 Hipposideros armiger
CTATTGAAATTGCAATACTCAATATATACTGATAACAAAAGATGAATGCCAGTCATGTTTGACTTCTGCAATTACAAGAGGTGGTCGAAGTGTTACCATCAATGTAATTTTAATACAGTTTTTTTCCTTTCTTAAAATGTGTATATGTTTTTTTGGCACCCTCTGTATATTAAAAATTTTAATGAAAACATAAATTTACAATCTATATTAAAGTATGTTATTTTTCTAATATAAATTGTTAGCAGATAAAATAATTGACATATTCCCAAAATAACAAGGCAAGTATTATCTAAAATAAAGGCAACTTAGTTAGCCATTAAAACTGAAAAATGAAATACATAATGTAATTTCATTTTTTTAAAACTGTGAGATTAAAAACAAAATGGGTCAAACACATCACTATTCAGTTAAGTGAATATTTTTGTGCAAATTTTTCTAGCTGCTGATAAACTTTTTCCTGACTTTACACTAGTTGGTGAAATGGTGAGGAGACAGTTATTCCTGTAGTACAGAGCTTGGCAAATTTTTCTAAGGGCCAGACATGTTTAGCTTTGCTCGGTATACTACTTAATTCTGCTGCTTAATGTTGTAAAAGGCAATGTGTAAAGGCAGCCATAAGAAATCTATATGTAAATAGGCATCGCTCTGTTTCAATAAAACTTTATTGATAACATAATGTATTGACCAGATTCATCCTATTGGCTATAATTTCCCAACACCTGCTCTAGTTCCAAATATTTTCTTTTGTCTCCATCTTTAAATAATTCCCACTTTTACTTTATAATTTGAAATTTATTTTATTTAAATTTCTAATTTATAATTTATTTTAAAACATTTTGAAACTCATAATGGACTGTACATTTGTAAAGAAAATCCATTTTTCTTCATTTTCTTTAGTTTTATCTCATGTAGATAGAAATTTTGTTGCAGAATTACCAGTATCAATTTCCATATTCATTTGGAATCCTTCAAATTCAAGAAAGAATGATTCACCCAATATAAGCTTTTACTAACACAACTACGAAGGGACAGATCTGTCTAAACTTGTAATCTATGCCAGTGTGTGACCTTTTGCATAATTCAAATAAGTCACTGGTCTTGATTTTAAGACGTAAATAACCAAGTTATCACATTTTGCTTAAACACCTAAATAAAGGTATTTCTGGCAGGTAATGCCAGCTGAATACTGAAGACCTGTGATTCCATCTCATGTTGTAGAATTGTTGCTGGGAAGCAGCTGCCTAGATAGGGCCCCAGGTCCCTTGAAACCTAATGTGGCCATGTAACTACTAGTTCTCATTGCTTTGTGTCAATTCCAGGGAAGACCACTTAAGAAAGAGGAGTGTTTTCTCCATCCTCTCTCTTCTAATCGGCAGACTGGCTGTCAATGCTTGGATTGACTTTAGGAGACACTTCTGTAATCAAATGGGTTTTTATCTGATGAATAACTAAACTTCTATTGGATTTGGTCACTAAGATGCAGTGTTTATTTTGGGGAGTAGTTAGCATTACCTAAACTAATAAAATATGAAACAACAAAAAAATATTCCTGGTATTTTGGGTGGTATACTACTGGTATTTTAGTATTTAAAAATAGCACATTATATTTTAAATACTAAAATCCTGGAAATGAAAGTTATAATCACTAGACTTTGCCATGAATTTTGTTCACCCATATAATTCACCTCTTACCAATAACTGATGTAGAATAATAAAACATAGTTTAGTATAGATAGAAAATGTGAGGAGTTTGATAAAAATGAAATGTTGAACAAATGTGTAGAGACTAGAATAATTGAGTATAATATTAAAGATATACATTATATTAAGAATGTAATATAATATATTAAGAATATCATTGCTTTATGAATGTAAATGATTTAGATATTATAGTTGACTACAACCCAATAAAATATCACTGTATAGAGGAGAACAGATTACTCCTCTATACTGTCAAAACTGGTATGTTTCCAGATCTGATGGGTTTCTCATCTCTAAATGGAGCTAGCTAGTTGCATGCTGACCAAGTTAGTTTCTGTAAATGCCTTTCGCTATGCTGACTATCCATAGGCCTAATTTGAATATTTAACCCATATATATAAACACATATAGAGAAGTTTGGCATATGCATGCTGAGTGCCTAGAATGGCATTTCCATCCTGATTTTCACCATAAAAATAGTATTTTAACAAAGAAAATGCCTTGGTTACATTACAAAAATATCTGAGGAGATAACAGAACATATAGTTCTTCTGAATTACATGTTCTATCCTTTGGCTATCTGTGATGCCAATTGAAGCTACAAGGGACATTC
>NW_017731593.1:1050106-1085235 GCF_001890085.2 Hipposideros armiger
AATGTGAGACCACAAACAAGTTTGATCACCCGTCCAAAAATGATTGGGGCTTGGGTAAGATGTGTTGCCACACCCACCATACTCACCTGATCTTGCGCCATCAGACTTCCACCTGTTTCGCTTTCTTCAAAACTCCTTGCATGGTATAATGTTCAATTCAGATGAGGCTGTAAATCAGCCCTTGTTCAGTTTTTTTGCAAATAAAGACAGGTCCTTCTATGAATGAGGAATTATGAAGCTCACTGAAAGATGGCAAAATGTTATCGAAAATAGCAGGCAATATATCATTGATTGATAAATAAATGACCTTTGAAAAACATAGACAAAATACATCATGACTTTTCCAACAACCCAATATATATATATATATATATATACTGAAATATTTAGACCTATAAAGAATGAAACTGAAATAAAGACACTGATAGAAAATACCTTTGATTTAGGCAGTGTGAAGCATTAGAAGATAAGTATGCTGGGACAACAAAAATATTAAATACTAAGATCTGACCAATGGAGACTCTTTATTTAAAAACCATGAATGGAGATACTCCCTTCCTTTCTTAAATCCTTTCTTTGATGTTGTTAACATCACTTATTATGCCATTGTAAAGCCACCAATCCAATAGTTCTGGGCCACACTCTCCTCCTGTTACTATTTTATTTACTTAATTATTTCAACTTCAAGAATTCTTCAGGCACCCTAAGTGGTTAAAACCAGTAGGGTCATTCATAAAATTATGAAGTTTTGCCAACTTCAGTGCTAAGGAATGTTTTCAGCTCTAGAATGGATACTATTATGTTGATGCAGACAATGGAGAGTCATTGAAGGTTTCATAGGACAGGGATGTGCATAAAGTGGTATTTTAGGAAAATTACCAGGAGACCGATTTGAGCAGGAAAGGATAAAGGTGGGAAAAGTGGTTAAAATGGCATTCAGTTAATAAAAGCAACAGAAATGAAAAGGAGATAATGAATGTAAGAATCATTTCAAAAGAAAAGAAGGTAATTGAAAATCAAAACCACATTGAGCTATCACTTCACACCTGTTAAAATGACTATTACCAAAAAGACAAGAAACAGCAAATGTTTGTGAGATGTGGAGAAAAGGAAACACTTGTACACTGTTGGTGGGATTATAAATTGGTACAATGACTGTGAAAAACTGTATGGAGTTCCTTCAAAAGATTAAAAATAGAACTACCATACAATCTAGCAATTTCACTTCTGGGTTTTTATCTGAAGAAAATGAAATTGCTATCTTGAAGAGATATCTGCACCCTCGTATGCATTGCAGCATTATTTATAATATCCAAGACATGGAAACAACCTGTGTCCATCGATAGATAAATGGATAAAAAAATGGGGTTTATTTATATACAATGAAATATTATTCTGCCATGAGAAAAAAGGAAATCCTGCCATCTGCAACGACATGGATGGATCTTGAGGGCATTAAGATAAGTGAAATAAGACAGAGAAAGGCATATATTGTATGATCTCATTCATGTGTGGAATCTCTAAAAAATAAATAAATAAATACGTTGAGAGAACAGACTGGTGGTTGCCAAAGGAAGGGGATGAGGGCTGGGTACAAGGGCACAATGGGATGGTGGTCAAAAGTTACAAACTTATAAGATAAGTAAGTCCTAGGGAGGTAATGTATAACATGGTACTATAGTTAACAACACTATATTGTATATTTGAAAACTGCTAACAGTGTAAATCTTAAAAGCTGTGATGACAAGAAAAAAATTTGCAATTAAGAGTGGTGATGGATGTTAACTAAACTTGTGACAATCATTTTGCAATATATACATATATCAAGTCATTATGTTATACACCTAAAACTAATATATCACATTATATGTCAATTATGTCTCAATTTAGAAAAAAAAAGAGAAAAGAAAAGTAAGATTTGGTTTTAAACATGAAGAGTTGGATGTGAAAATGGGATACCCTGCTGGAGATATTCAACAGGCAACCGAAAATGCAAGATCTAAGCTTGTCAAGGACATCAGGTCTGAACATACAAATATGGAAGGCAGCCTGATAAATACATCTGACCAACATGGCCTTAATGTTCCCCTCAGCTTGACTAAATTTTAAACAGATTTCTTGTATTCTGAATACTCGGATTTCTCTTTTCTTACAGCATTTGCTTTATAAAACTTGCAATTGTAAATTCTTTCTCTGTCTTTTTAAGATATAAATCTTCTCCTAGCCTCTGGCCAGTTTTATAATGTAGCGATGTCTTCCTCAAGGACCTGGGAACCATCCCTTTGCAATGTAGTCATCAAGAAAGATAGTACATTTATGTCTGAGTCTCCATGGGAGGGTATGAGCCTAACTTCAATAAATGCCAATCAGCAAACACAGATGGCCTAATCACATTGATCAACCCACCCCCTAGTACTCTCTCTTTAGTACTTTTCCACTAGCTCCTCCCAGTGCTTAAAACTTTCTTGCCTTTTGCTTCAGCAGAGTTGAGTTCAGTCTTTCTTCTATTGCAATGGTTTTGAATAAAATGTTCCCTGCCTGTTTCACTCACACATGATACTTTTTCTTTGACACATCTACTAGAACGATGGTGGTATTCGAATTACCCGAGGAAGATAGTAAGAAAGAGATGATAACAAGTTATATGTAAATTGGGGAAACTCAATCTTTTCTTTCTTTTTTTCTTTTTTAAATTAGTTTCAGGTGTACAAAACAATGCAATAGCTATCCTTTTCACCCTTCACAAAGTGACAACCTCACTCCCCCATCCACTGCCCCCCATCCTCGATATCATACATATCTATTACAATTCCATTGACTCCATTCCCACACTATACTCCACATTCCATGACTATATATGTATTAAATTATAGTTGACATATAATATTATTCAATGGCAGCTTCAGATGTACAGTGCAGTGGTCAGGCCTCTACACCTCCATAAAATGGTCTCCCTAAGAAGACATGAGTCCATCTGGCCCCTTAAAAAATATTTACATCTTTATTGATTATATTCCTCAAACTGTCTTTTCTATCCCTGAGGCAATATTGTGGGTACCAATTTATGTTGTCTTGTCCCTTCCCCTTCTCCCTCATCCCCACCCCCGTCCCATCTAGCAATCATCAGTTTTTCCTCTGTGTCTCTGAGACTTTCTGTTTACATTACTCATTTATTCAGTTCTTTAGATTCCATATATAAGTGAGATCATATGGTATTTGTATTTGTTTGACTGACTTATTTCACTTAGCATAATGTTCTCTAGACCCATCCATATCGTTGCAAATGGGTACGATTTCCTCTATTTTTCTCAAACTATTTCAAAAATTCCAGAATGAGGGAAGACTCCCAAACTCTTTCTATGAAGCCACTATCACCCTGATTCCAAAACCAAACAAACACAGTACAAAAACGGAAAACTACAGGCCAATATCCCTGATGAACATAGATGCAAAATCCTCAACAAAATATTAGCAAACAGAATTCAGCAATATATTAAGATCATACATCATGATCAAGTGGGTTTCATCCCTAGTACACAAGGTTGGTTCAACCTTTTAATTAGAGGACTGGAGAAGGAATAGGGGAAGTAGAAAGAAAACCCAGCATCTATAACATAAAATATAAAGGCCAAGAGAATTTCAAGAAGAGAAATGACAGCATCAATTCTGCGTTAAGATATGAGAAAGTGATTATTGACAAAAAACAAATAAAAAGTAATTGGACAAAATGAGTGGAAAATAAGTGCTGATATTTATTCTAACATCTTTGTTGAGTGCAAACTGTGTGTCAGGCTGTTTTGAATGTGAGATTTGGAGGCTAGAAATAAGGAGCATTAAAAAATCTTCCTGTAAAGAAATATTGAGATTTTTCAGAAGAAAAGAATGGAAAGGGGAAAGTGAGTTCATTGCAGGAGGAAAGGGTTTAACATTTGAAAAGAAGAGAGCACGAATAAAGAAAACAGTTCCATGAATAAAAATAGTACTTGGAATGTTGTAAATCATTTTATAGTTAATAATTGAACAAACAATTCCTTCCTTTCTCCTTTAGAAGAAGAACATACACAATGGTTAACATAAATAACAATGGAACATAAAGCCAGGCAAATATTAATTTGTACCACTAGGGCCTCAGTCATTCTGGAACTTGTAGATCAACATCAATGACTATTTATTGTATCAGCTGCCACTTGGACCCTCTCTGAATCTCAGAGGAACCGAACAGTAAAGTCACAATGTAAGAAGACAGAAGCAAAAACAACATCAAACAAAACTATTAATAAATAATAAGAATAACAAAAATTTTCCCTAAGAATTTCCCTTCTGAATAGGGTCAATTTATGGAAAACTGCCTAAGAAGACTGGGCAGGACACCCCTGAAACTGAAAACACTTCTGAAAGTGAAACATTCATGCCAGAGAGAAGTTTAGAGTGTGTGACCAAATTCCTCCTAATGCCTCCTTCTAGCCCCTCAACTATGCTTATATGAGTAAAGATCATGAATACAATGGTCAAAGGGGAACTCTTTTTCCATAATTTATTAAAAGAAAAATCTTCCCAAAGTGGGAGAATCTGTTGAAGCTGCAAGAGCGACTCTAGCCCACAGGCCGGAAACATCTTTGCCTTGGTATCACCCAAAGACGAGGAAAGTGGAGCCTTGGTGGTATATATTTTTCCTAGAGGATGTTCCCTCAAGGAGAAATTGACCTCTCAATGCTCTTTCTTGCCACCCTAACAGATACCTTCTGGGAAGCTAGACTAAGAGATGATCTATTTTTGTGGCATTATATGAACATGTTGTCATTCATTTCTGAAATCGTGTCATGGTAATGACCCCTTATACGATACACCTTTTATTTCAGTATCACTAAGTTCTGCCAGATTTCCTATGGTAGGAATTATCATGTTACTGGCAAGAAGTAAAAAGATGTTCATAGCAGCTTGGAGGTTGGGCCAGAATATCACCAATATCTCTTACAGTTCTACGATTATGTGAAACATGTGCTTCCTACAGGAAGCAGGGGACTCTGATTCTGTCATCCTCACTGCTGAGCTAAACCCACAAAGCCTGACCCCTTGGAAGATAGTGTATGTGTGGGGAAAACAAAACAAAACAAAAAAAAAAGTGTTTGCAAATACTCCAAGCAGTCTGCTGCTTGTTTCTTGAAGCTCCCAAAGCTTCTGAATGATTTTTTTTCCCATAATAAGCGTATAAAAGGTGAATTTTTATGGCCTGAGGATCCGTGCGAGTTCCATTTGTGGCCTGCTTTGCTGTACTCCCCTTAAGAGTTGAAAGTGTATATGTCATCTCTAATTGGAACTCCCAGGCAGAAATGATGCCATCAGGGATCTTAAAATATGTGGCCATACGAATCACCCTGCAGACCAACCATATTGCTATAAAGCAAATAATTTACATTTAAATAACTTATCTGCATTCACCTAATTTAAAAGTAATCTTTATTCTTTCTCAACTAATCCCCAAACTTATGGACTAGTTTGATCATATTTGTGCAATAAAATTGAAATTTTCAGATATGGTAGGTAATCAATTTTAGTCACCTCATCTGCGTTTCCAATCTCATTACAGATTGCAATTTTCAGTGCAGATTACATGATGACCCATCAGTGGCTTTGTTGTTTCTGAATTACCGATTCCTTGCCTACTGCCAGATAAGAACAAAGCCTATGCATCAGCCTGACAGCTTGCAAACAGAAAATGGGCTTGTAGGATTGGATTTAAATCCCAGGTGTAGGGGATAATTACCACATCACTCATGCAGTAACTGAAAAATGGTATTTCAACAAGAAAAATTACATTCCTTTTATAGTGCCAACAGAAATCATTATTTGAGGCTTCACACTGATTCACTGTATCATTACATGTGCACTGTACTCATTAAATGTAATGTTTGTTGCAACATAAAAAAGTTATTGTTTTAGGTACTTAAGCAGGTAGCTTAAATTTAAGGTTTGTGAAACCTTGATGGTGTAGAGGTCGTTTGGACTCTAATACATACCGTGTGAGAGAAATGACAACCCAGACGCCCAGCTCTCCAACCGGCCCCATTACAAGAGGCGTGGATGGATAGTACAAAGAAAACGGAGTATAAATCTTTTGTTTCCAAAACCCCAGCCATTTAACCCTACAGTCTGTCCAGAGGAAGAGGACAAATCATGATTCAAATCTCCTCGACAGAGAGGTGCTGCAGAGAGCATATTTTACCATTAGCTTTGCAATCATCGAAGCCCAGCATACACGTAGACATTTTAAAGGACGGGAGGATGGAGACCATCTTCATTTGAAAAATCATTAAAGAAAACAGTGGCAGACACACTGGAAATGCAGCCCTCACACTGGGGCTTGGTCCATCACCCACAAGGCTGTGGTTGTTTCCCAATGATTGTGCGAGCAGCACAATAATGAAAGCGAGCTCTGCAGAGTTGTCTGTAGGTGCAGAAGGCTAGTGTCGACTGCTGAGAGCAACAACCCAGCTGTGTTAATCGGAGCTCTAGCTATGTTTATGGCCAACTGGCTTTCTCATTAGGATGAGCAGAATAGTGAAAAAGAGGATAGTGCCCTCAGATTTGCTGTACTCTTGCATGGGCTGCAAGGGGAGACATTGATTTGATAGGTGATGATAGATGATAGATAGATAGATGATAGATAGATAGATAGATAGATGATAGATAGATATGGAATTTTATGTGTCAGTTCATAGCTTCTTTGCCTTGATTAATATAATGAGACTACATTAATATAATGAGCCTCTCTTTTTATATGTGGAGAATGAGATCTTTTGTGAAGAGACTTCAAGTATAGTTGTGAAGAGCTGAAATGTGTCTTTCTAATCCTCTACTCCTCTCATCTCTGTAGTCTTTTTGCATTGACAATCTCTTCAGGGTGGCTGAGGTCTTACCAATGCTGAAATAAGCTGACTGATAGAAGGGAAACATGCAAAGTTTTCTAATTTCTCTCTAAACTTAAGAAGGTACTTGCAGCAACGGACTTATTTTTCTAAGAGCTAGTTTCTATCTTCTTATATTCCAGTAGAAAATACAGCCAACAAATGTTAAAGTGGTATATACAGATACACTGTCTGCTCTCATAGAGCTTGTATTCTGGTTGGAAAAGAGAGATGTGGAAGTAAAAAATATAAAGTTACAAAGGTAATAAGTATTAGGAGCTGAATGAGTAACAGGGCCGTAGATTCTACAAAGGAAATAGTAACCCCTGGCTGAAGGAGGCTGCATGCAGGAGGAGTGACAAGGGAGGGACAACCTTAAATAAACCAGTAAGAGGCCTAAAGAAACTCCAATATAGTAAGATCTTCTTTAGTAATAAGACCAGAAGGTAACATGCCACTCTCCTAGAAGTAAGGTTTTCAGACAAAGACTAGTTATTGGTACTTATCAGACACTGGTACTTATCAGATACTCAATGATATTACTAATCTAAACCCTAATCATAATAAAAATAAACATTTATGTGTACTTTTTAATGTAATGCACAATGCTAAGCACTTAAGATGACTTATCTCGTAATTCTCACAGCAATTCTATGAGGTTATTATCATTCCATTTCAAATGAGGTGGAAATTGAAACAGAGAGGTTAAGTAATCTGCCAGGTGTTGGAGCCAGGATTTGAACCAAGACTGTCTCTCTACAAAACCTGTTCTCTTAATCACTACACTATATATTTATAATGCCTTCAGAGAAGATTTTAAAAAAAAAACTAAATTGAAAACAAAAGTCCTTTTTGTTCTCATGTACAAAGCTAACACTACCTAACTCCAGCTATTTACCAATTAAATACCATCAGAGCTACTAAGTAAATACATGTTGTGTTGTTGGCCATTTCAGAATAATGACTTCAGGATCCAATTAATAGTCATAACAACACATATCTCAGGTGTAGGTCAAAACTTATATTTCCTTTGAAGAGCACACTCTGAGCTCCAGCTATGCCACTGTTTAAATACTGTGTTGTTGGTGGCATTTTGTTCTATTTCTTGAAATGCAAAGCATTAACCTATTCCACGCACTCAGAAACTCAGCGAACTGAAAGAGATAAGTCCTTCTGCAAAAATGCCTTAGAGGGATTTTTCCCCTACAAGTTTATCAGGGAAAACAATGTGGATTTGGTTCTGGATCTAGTGGTCATATTAGAAAATGCATTAAAATGCAGGCTCACAAGACCAAATGCAAAATTACCATTCTGTTCAGTTCCTGACAGCACTGTGGAGAATGGGATTTTTCTGTGTTTGTGCCATTGGGGCCTTACATAGCATGGTTTAATTGGGGGTGAACATGTGGTTGCACTGGAGATTGTAAGCTGCACTCAGAAATTAAAACTGACCAGACACAGGCCAAATTTTCCACATGAAAATCGCTGCACCTTTGCAGCACCCCATCTCTGGTCACACTTCCTCTGCCGCTCCTAATTTAGTAAGAAACTGAGCAGCCACATTCATCTAAGAATCCCCGTGCAGGGAGGCTGATCAAACACCTCCCCTATGTGAATAAATTGGCTGTGCCCAGAGTACAAAAATCTACCGTGTATTCTTAAAAGGAATGTGATCAGAGTGTTTGTGATTTACAAGCTATCCAGTATTTTTATTGCAACATGAAAATAAATGGATTTGGTCCCCATTGTAGCTCAGCTCCTTCTCCGGGGGCTGGAGGGGTTGCCTCTTTGGGCCAGTGGTGTGCCCTTGTGCAAGTGGGGAGAAAGCAGCTGCTTACATTACCTGGGAGAACGCTCTTTAATAGCCTCTCTTGCACTAAAGAGCTTTACTGCTTAATTTTGTTTTTCCTGAACATGTTCAGTGTTGCCTGTTTGGTGCTGCCTCCTGCTGCCTCATCGTTCACTGCCGGGTTGTGTGATGTCTCTTTGCTTGGGAAAGGTGCTGTACGTATTTCCCAGAGGGTATCTCATTGTGTGGGGCCCTGGGTCAGGCCAGGAAGGCCTCACAGCATTGGTAACTGGCACTCGTCCCCCCTGGGAGGTAGAAGTAGGAGATTGCATGGTGGTACCCTCCTCATGCCGTGCACAGAAAAGTGAAAGGACTCACCTGAAGTTACACAGGAAGGGGAAGGCATGCACAGTTAGGTAGGACAGAAATCATACACGTACCTTCCACAGTGCACCAGTGCATCTCTTCTCCATTTATAAAGTGGCAAAATGGCTTTGCATTGTTCATGACAGGAAGGAGGTTTTCCATGCTTCCCTGTTTCTGCTCCCATGGTTGATACGGCTTGCATGATGTATTTTAACTTGTCCTCATAAAACACCTTAGGGGAAAAAGAGACAATGAAGTTGGTCTCCTCTGGGCAAGACTAAAACATAGCAGTGGAGACAGAGAAGTTAACCGTCTGTCCTGTGTTTGCAAGTGGCAAACGTTGCCATGCACCTTCAAAGAATTTGTTCAGTGGTCTGAATGTGAGTAAATTGTTAGATCTTTGAAAGTGAAACACAAATCCCGTTGCAGTTTTCAGAATTCTGGGGTAGCCGATATAGCCATATTGGACATAGTAATTGCTTAACACAACACATGAAATTTAAATTTTTGTAGCAACTTTAAGTCAGATACTTTGTAAGACTGAAAATGGAGATGATTAAGGCCAGCAGACTATTTCTGAGCTTTCCTGAACTGTTCTTAAACCCAAAGGCTGGGTAGAATTGCTGTAGGGCTGGCTCTTTCACTTAACTAGTATTTACTAATCACCTAACAGCAATAAAACTCTATGCTGGATGCTTAGGGGAAGATGAGCAGCATCTGATTCTGCTTTCAACCATTTTATAATCTTGTAGAGGTTTGAAGCCTCCCAAACTGGCTACAATATCAATAGAAAAAAGTCTGAATTATAGACCCTGGAAGACTGAGGTCATTTTTAATGGAGGTGACTAGAGGAAGATTGCTATAGGACAGAGGTTCTCAACCTGTGGGCCACGACCCCTTTGGGGATGGAACGACCCTTTCACAGAGGTCACCCAAGACCATTGGAAAACAAAAAAATATTTACATTACGATTCGTAACAGTAGAAAAATTACAGTTATAGAGTAGCCACGAAAATAATTTTATGGTTGGGGGTCACCACAACATGAGGAACTGTATTAAGGGGTCGCAGCATTCAGAAGGTTGAGAACCACTGCTATAGGAGGTGCCTTTGAGTCAAGCCTTAATGAAAAGTTGGAATTTTGAAGAGCAGAGATGAGGCAAAGAATTGAGGGTGGTTGGAAAAGAAAACCGTGCAGCTAGGCTAGGCTGTCGACTACATGTTCAGAGTAGTGGAAGAGGGATACCAAATGCCAGCTCATCTTCACTTGATAGGTAATTGGAATAGAGAACTCAGGAGGCTCTTCCTCAGGAGAATGCCATCAGCAAAGTAATGTTTTAGGGAGGTACGGCTGGAATGAGTCAGGGGGACCAGTTAGGAGGCAGCTGGTAGTCCAGGTACAAATAATAAGGGCTCCAATGAGAGTGGACGCACGGGAGACAAATGTGAGAGGCATGGAAGGCTTGCTGGACTCTGCCAGAAAGTACAAACAGCCGATGGAGCCCTGAGCCTGAGTGCGTGGCCGTATTTAACAGAAAGCAGCGAGACGATGTACCGAAAAGAGAAGACGGAGAAAGGACAGAAAGAGGGGATTCAAATCAGTGTTGTAGATCAAGGGACCAAAAGGAAGAGAGATTTTTTTTTCTTTTTTTCCCTGAATAGAAGCCTGAGGTCAATAATATCAAATGCTGTAAGGTCAATGATAAGAATGATAAATAGCCACTGGGATTCAAAATCGGCAAGCCATCGTTCACTGCCAAAAGAAGAGTTTCAGATTACAAACATTAAGTGGTAAGAGATGGTAGAGAAGTGGACCCATAGCTCTGTCTTTAAAATATTTTGAAGTATAACTTGGGGATGTTGGGAAAACAGGCACTAATATGTGGATGATGGCACCGCCCTTCTGGGGAGCATTTTGGTCATAAGAACTTGAAATGGGACTATCATTTAACCCTTCAATTACATTTTCTTTGAATTAGTTTAAAGGAAATATATATTGTTGATCACTTAAAATATATCTACAAGGATGTTTATTACAAATCTTTATATAATGATGGAAATTTGAAGTAACTAAATGAATTCTGGTACATCTATCATAGAACCTAGAAGTATATAGCCCTATAAAAATCTGTCATAAAAACAAACAAACAAACAAAAAGCAAACAAAAAATCCCCTCATGACACAGAAAGGAGTTTGCAATTGTTATCTGTTATTAAGTGAATTAAACATGTTATAAAACATTAAGCAAGGTGTGATTTCATTTTTGAGTGTAATTATACACACCACAAACATATCATATGTATATACATATATGTATAATACACATACATATATACATATATATACTTATATACATACAGAGGGTGCCAAAAACGGTATACATATTTTTTAAAAATATTTTTATCGGGGAATTGGGGGATGGGAACAGCGCTGGGGAATTGCGGGAAGGGGAACAGACAAGTTGCTGTCGTTTTGTTCTTCAGTCTAGTTGTGGAGGACGTTGTTTCACTGGCCCAAGTTGGCACCATCATTGCGCTCTTCCCAGGTGAGGCAGATCAGTTGCCAGCCTCTGGATGGCCGCACACTGCGGCTGCTGGCCTCTCACGCTGGCTGCTGGCTACACACGGTAGCCCATGGCAACCCACTGCAGCAGGGGACTGCAGCCTACGCCATCGCCAGTGACTCATGGCAGCCCAGCTCCAGGTCGAGATGTTGTTCAGCATCTTAGCTGTAGGGGGCAGTGTCACTGGCCCTCATATGTGGGATCCGAACCGGGGCCCTCTGGCATCCCAAGCCAGTTCTTTTTTTTTTTTTTTAGCTGAGCCATCCTGCTACCTGTTGGCAGCTCAGCGGCTGCTCAGCTCGGGCTGGACTCGAACTGCTGTTGCTCAGAGCTCAAACTCTTGAGCGAGCTCTTAACCAACTGAGCCACTCGGCTGGCCCTCCAAGCCAGTTCTTAACCAACGCGCCACTCAGCCGGCCCCCAAGCCAACTCTTAACCAACGCGCCACTCGGCCAGCCCAGTATACACATTTTAAGAAAGGAAAGAACTGTATTATTTGTAATACTCAATATACACTGATAACAAAAGATGAATACAAGTCACGTTTGACTTCTGCAATTACAAGAGGTGCTCAAAGTGGTTACCATCAGGGTCCAGACACTTCTGATTACGGTAAACTACTGCTTGAGCAACATTGACCAAAGTGTCCACTTGTATACACTTTTTTGGTCACCCCCGGTGTATATGTATACAGTTATGATATACACAGCCAGATATTTTTGTTTGTCTGATCAAATCCACTTTATACACATTTCCACCTTGCTCTCTGCTCCCTGGCTTCTGATATAGTAATTGGGCCACCTGTATTGGCTTCCTTCTACTACAGTAGGGTTAGGACAATCAGTGGGAGACTAAGGCAGGAGACTGGAGGGGGCAAAGGGAGTAAGGGTCTGTGTATGTGTTTCTCCAACTCCATCCCAGTTTGGTTACCTTCATCTCTTTGCATACTTCAGAGTATTATTCAGCTACTATCCATGCCAATTTCTCTTCTATAAGTTTCTATTCTTCTGGGTTCCAGTACAGCTGTTTGTCCTTACTGCTTCAGGCCCAGAGCAGATAACAGACAGGTAATAGATACTGATGCGTTATCCCTCATGGTTCCCCTACATCCTGTCCACACTTTAAAATTGTCCCTTTATTGAACTCTCTTTGATTTATTCTAACTTGAGTTTGCCTACTTTGAGTGAGACCCTAAATGATATGTGACATCAGTCTTTATACAGAACTTCTCCTCTACATGGAAAATTCTGAGTTTCCCTGGAAAAATTCAATTCACTTAGTTTGTTTTGTGCAGCTAGAAGTTTATACAACTTTAGGTGCCCTCTGTAAGAAAACATAATACAAATTTATGAATATAAATTTAGGTATGAAAAAGAATAAGTAATTCGAATGAGAAAATAAATCATAATATCCTATAAATTAAAGACTAATTTATATTACAAAGCTTCCCCAAATTAAAAAAGGATGTTTTTATTAATTAACCTTCTGACACACCTCTCTAATATATAGTTTTCTCAACATTCATTGCCCACATATTCTTCATTTTTTTTTACATGACAACAATTTTGAAATCTTCCTTTCCATAGAGAGACTACAAAGATAAATTGATCTTTCCTCTACCATAGATGAAAAATGTTTTAATTTAAAGTTTAAGAAAGTTCATTTACACTTCACAATTTATTAATGATAAGATACATCAGTTTTGAGAATGTTGTTAAATTTGCGAAAACCTCTCTCTAATATCATTCATATGTGTAGTTTCTAAAATTTCAGGGCATTATTTGAGTATAGTCTTAACAAGAGAGAGCTTTCATTTTGATCGTTCATCCATTAGATCAGGTCCTCTTTTTAAAATAATTTTACACATCAAATGACTGGAAGAGCTTTGCCCAGATTAATTTATGGTTCCGCCCATTTTAAATCTTGTTTCTCCTCCCCCATCCACATTCTTGTAGGGCCAAGCATTGTAGGAAACATTCATATCAAGATATGAACTCTAGTCCTGTACCTTTGTGTCCCAAGCTTGGGTGAGTTGACACAGTGTGTGGGAAGAATAAACTGGAATTTATGCCTTGTGATGACTAGCAACAACTTAACTACACATGGATGTGACTGCAAACCACAGAAATGTATCCAATTAACCTAACCTGTTTCCAAGTCATCTTTCCCCTAATAATATCCTAAATATGCCTGTGTCTCTCCAAAGCCATGTGAGCCAAAGGGAAGTACGTTGGAGGGGATGTTGGAGTAGAAAGAGAAAATGGCCTTAAATAACAGAACACATGACTATAAGAACACATTTGAAGGGACCCATGCAAATAAAGGGCCCTGAAGTGTAAATTTCATCAGTAAACCCAGTTCTCATTATAATATAATTAATGGCTTAAAACCCATTTGTTCGTACAACCTTGATTTTTGTCTTAGTTATAAAGATATAGAACCTGGCAACTGATGAAACTTATGTATAGGTGTTCAATCAATCTTTTCTTTTAAATTAATACATTGACTAATAAGATGTGATAAGATGAAAATAGTAAAAAACAAACAAACAAAGCTAATGGAAAGTTTTGAAACATGTTTATAGGATGAAAGAGGTCAATTAAAAGAGGATAAAACAAATCTAAAAGAAATAGAAATGATGCAGTAGAGAAAAGTGAGTTGAGTAAGCCCCCAGAAGATGCCTGCATTCTTCTCAGTAAGGGAAGGTGGGTAAGTCATAGCTGATTTGAGGGGATATAACTGAGATTTAAAGTGCAAGAGACCACCCAGTTAGATAAGACTCTGATTGAAGTATATTATGAACTCAAAAGGAATAGACAATAGATGGTGACAGAGGACTTAAGGTTATATTGTAAGTAGCTCAAAATCTGTAATTTTTAAAAATAATTCTGCCCTTTATAAAAATCCATTTTGACAATCCAGGCACTATTGTTAAAGAGAGATTATCAGAATGTTTCAATGGAAAATTCAGTCTCCTGAGCCAATACCAATAGAACCAAAGCTCTCCATCAGATTTCCTGACAGCATCTTGTGGACAAAACAAAATACATCTGCAGATTCAGTCCTGCCCACAGGCAACCAGCATGTAATCTTTACTTCAGAGCCGTTCAATATCTACAAAAATAATGAAGAAAGACTGCTCCTTCCCATCACCTCCAATGAGCTTCTTTGCAAATCCATAGGTGGAGCCAGGGGAAGCTGAGCAATTGCATTATTGTGAGAAGTTTATTAAACATGGTAATTTGTTTATGCCAGTGATATATTCATTATTCTACAACTAACATGATTAGCCCTCAGTAATGGTGACATGTCAATAGAGGGGATGCCAAATTAAGAATTGATAGGTTAAAGAGAAAACAATTAAGAATGCAGTCAATTGATCTGAGTTGCACAGGGCCTCTGACCAATGAAGATGGAAAGCAAGAGGCATTAATAACAAGTCATGTTCCCATTTCACCACTTCTGAGCCTGCCACAAATACAGAGCTCTGTCCTATAGCAGCTAGGGTGCTCTCTCAGATTACATGTCTGGTGAACTGACACACACCACCATCCTGCTAGAGAAATACACCATGCCTTAGTCTGCAGGGGAAAAGAGATTTGATTTCATTGTTACCCTAATTACAGAAGTAACTCCATTTAACAGCATTATCAACAGAAACTAAATGCTAAGTGTATGTAGACAACTAGGCCTTATAAAAGTCATAAACTATTAGCTTCCAACAAAAGTTTACTCATGCCCCTTTGTAATACTTCCCTCTTTGCCTATCTGACACCCTAAGCCTAGGAAACCACTTTTTTTTCCCCTGTTACTATATTTGTATATTCTGAATATGATTTATCTTTATCAGATATATGATTTGTGAATATTTTCTACCAGGCTGCATCTGACTTTTTCATTTTCTTAACGGTGTCTTTCAAAGACTTTTATTTTCTTAATGTCCCTCAAAGTGTAGAAATTGTTGATTTTTATGAAATCCAATTTATTAATGTTTTCTGTGTTTCATGAGTTATGCTTTTGGTGTCTAACCACTGAAATCAGCCTAACTTTAGGTCAGGCTGATTTCTCCCATGCGTTTTTCTAGAGTTTTTCTAGTTTTAGATTTTACATTTAGGTAAATGATCCATTTGGAATAATTTTTGTTTGTATTGATCGTTTAAGGTAGGGGTTGATGTTCATTTGTTTTGCTTATGGGTCTCCTTTTGTTCCTTCTCAATTTGTTAAAGATAGCCTACTCCATTGAATTTGCCTTTGGTTTGTCCATATATGTATGAGTCCATACTGGACTTTCTATTCTGTTTGTTTTACTTGTTTATATTTAAGCCTCTTCTATATTGTCTTGATGACTAGCTTTTAAATAAGTTCAAGTCAGGCATTGTTAACCTTCCAACTTTGTTTTTTATTCTTCAAAGTTGTTAGAGCTACTCAAGGGCTTTTACATTTCCATAGGGGTTTTAGAATCAATTCATCAAGTTCCTCAAAAAACCCTGCAGAGGATTTTGATTGTGATGATGTTACATAGATAGATCAATTTACAAACTGCTATCTTAACAATATTGATCCTTCTAACAACAAAGGTAGTTGTTTTTCCATTTAGGTCCACTTGAATTTTACTAACTAATGTTTCATAGTTTTTAGTTTAGAGGTTTTACATATCTTTTGTCATTTTATCCCTAAGTTCGTCATATTTTTGAATGATGCTATAAATGGTACTTTAATTTTCAATTGTTTGCTGCTAGTATATAGAAATACAATTGGGCATACTTGACCTTGTTGTATCCTGCAATCTTACTAAGCTCACTTACTATTTATAGTATCTTTTTAGATATTCCATACGTTTTCTATACAGATGACAATATTATCTGTGAATAGAGTTGTCCTTTTGCACTTTTTTTTTTTTTGGATGCCTGCTCTGTCTTTTTCTTGCTTTATTGCACTGGCTAAATCTTGTGCTTCTAGTCCTTCATTTATTTGTTTAACAAATATTTTTTCATTGTCTATTATATATCAGACATGATTATAAGTGAGATGAATGCAGTATGAATGAAACAAGGAAATTATAGGTTGTAACAATTTTGTAATCATTTAAGAAAATAGATGTATTTGAATGTGAGTGCAAAAATTGGTGAGGAATAACTAATAAAAATAGAAATATTTAGCTTAAAAACAATAGGTAAACAGGAAAAATAAATATGCCTTTAAACACGCAAGGGACTACTTTACAGAAAAGGATTAATTTTTTCTTGTGTATGTGTAATTCCAGAAGACTTAACTAGGATTAGTGGTGGAAAGTTGAGAAGGAGTGAGATTTAAGAATTTGCTGCCATAAAAGGAATCTATTTCATACTGAAACAAGCTCCTTGTAAGAATCTTTCTGCGGAAAGTTTATTAAAAGGCTGGATAATCTCATATTAGGTATGTCATACAGAAGCATCATTCTCAGGTAGAAGACATAGCTAAAGGATTATCAGAGTGGTTTCCAATTTGGATAACCTGAAACTCTGTAGATACAAACATGAATGGCACAAGACTTTTGCTTGTATTATATTTATAATCTCATTGGAAAGAAAAACAGATACATAATGCAGATAAATAACACAATTCAAATTGTGATTCAAGATACCAAATGAAGATATTTACAAAGTAGGGTGCAATTAATGACTATGTAAATGGCATAAATCATATACTCAATAAGAATTGCCCAGACATTTGCTGTCAAATCAAATTAATATATATAAATGTAATCTCATTTTTTCCACACATTCTGGTTTCTCTCCAAACATCCTATCTGTCTTGTCTTGAGTGTCCTTCCCTCCCCTTTACATAGTTTTCTAATTCCTATATCTCCTTCAAAGTTGATCTTAAGTCCCAGGAGCATCCTTCATGAAGATCTCCTCAAAATTTCACTCCTTTGTGGTGAGTCTCTTTTCTCATTGCTAGTTTATACTTCGGTTAGATCATCAGGAGAGAACTGATCTCTCAGGAGAGACTGATCATAAGTCTGATCCCTAGAATAACATTCACAACATGCACTCAATAAATGGGAATTAATATTAACAATGATAAAAATGCAAGAGAGAAAGAGAAAGGGAGAGAGAGAAACAGGCAGAAAAGGCTGTGATGACAATTTCAGGTGGCATAGTCAGAAAATACTTTTAGAGCAGGTAGGATTTTACCTCTTAACTTTTCTCCTAATTCACTAATAAATTTCCTCCTTTAATAAATATTCACTGATGCCTTATAAAAGTCACATCTTACCAGAGACTGGGGGTACAAAAACCAATAAGGCAGACATGGCTCCTCCACTCAAGAACTTACATTCTTATTACAGGAATAGGAAAAAAGACAAATACACAGATAAATAAATTAAAAGCTATGAAGGAAACAAACTAGAAAGTAATTTTATGTAGAATGGTCAGGAACAGTCTTTCTGAGGAACTGACAGGCTCGAACCTGATGAAACAGACATGTAATCACTGTTGGGAGTAGGGAGCTGGGGTATATTTTAGGCAAAGGAAAGAGCTTCTGCAAAACTTGTCATGTGAGAATGACGTTTTTTTTGTCCCAAGAATGAGCAGAAGATCACGTGGCAGGAGCCCAGTGGGCAAGGGGTAGAGGTAGAGGAGATGAGCTTGGAGAGGTAGATGGGCCCAGGTCATCAAGGCATTGAGGGCTGTGGAGAGGATTTCAGGTTTCATTTTAAGTGGAAGAGAATCCATTAAAGAACTATTTAATGTGTACAGCAAAAGTGTGGCCTGGCACGCTTGTTTACATTTTTTGAGAACATTGGTTGCTCTGTGGAGAATGGATTGGCAAGAGTATGGAGTTAGAAGGCAGTTGGCAGTAACTCAGGGAATAAATGACACTTGCCTGGACAATATTTAAGTAGCAGAATTGGGAGAAAAAGTCTTCCACTTTTCAACCTGATTTGGCCCCTTTAAGCTGCCCTTTGAGCTTTAAAAATATTCTGCTCTTCTGGCCTCATCCAGGCGGAAGAAGTGGGTTGGGTTTTTGTGTTTATAGATGCCCCTGGCCTCCAAAAGCCTTGCTTTCGTGTGACACCTCAGATGAGTCCCCAAAACACACAGCTGTCTGCTGTTCTGTCAGCAACGAGCCCTGCTCCTCTGCAACATCAAGGAGCCCTAACTACTATAGGATCTAGTTTGGTATAATGCTTACTTTGTTAAGAAAAACCAATTAGGTCCCTTTGTTATCCAAGGTAAACGATCTGGCCAATATAAGGACACATCACGTTTAGCTGGATGACAGGCTGGACACATAGGCTGCCCAGATTTGGGGGAAAAAAAAATTCCATAGCTGGGGTAACACTTTCCCCTCTGCAACACAATGTCAGCATTTGAGCAGAAATAATTTTAAAAGGGGCGAATGGCCATACTCTTTGGGATGGGGCTGCTTCTACAACCAGGGTTCATTCATATCCAAGTCCATCCTTCCGCTTTCTTCAAGCCCACTTCTCAGTCTTCATTGTTCACTGGTTGCCTTGGAACCATAACCGGCAAGGCTGGGCCCACTTTCACTCTCATCCAGTGCCACTTTCGTTGTTTGCAAAGTAAATGGCACATAGTCTATGTCATTTGTGCCTGGGTTTTAGCTTACCAAAGTATTCTGAGGCCAGGAGGCAAAGAAATTGCTCCATGCCTCCCATGATAAATGCTGCCAGGCCAGAAACTTTGTATTAACCACCCCCCCCCACACACACACACAGACCCTAATACGTGTGCAGATGTTTTTAGAATAAAGGGCCTACCGTCTTCATAAAATCTTGTGGCAGCAGTTTGTTTACCCTGTCCTTACTATTGTAACTTCTGTAGTGCAAGAGAGAAGCTGCTGACTAAGCATTTACCACAATAACTATAGCCACATGGACTGATCGAATAGAGTCCTTGCCCTCTTGTGTTTTCTCTAACACGATGGGCATATTCCTGTTTAGTCAGATGCTTTAAAATTGGGCCTCCAGGAGATATACGACATAGCTCACATCCAAAAGGAAGGTGAGCAGAAACTGGACTTCCAAAAAAACCAGTTCATTCAATTCAAAAACTACTCCCTTAGTGAACATAAAGAAAAACGAGGTCTGAAAATTAAGTTCGCGAACTTATTTTCAACAGTGTTGCTAACTTTTTTTGATATCAGAGGGATTATTCATTATGAATTTGTACCAAGTGGACAAACAGTTAATCAAGTTTACTATTTGGAAGTGCTGAAAAAGATGCATGAAAAAGTTAGACGACCTGAACTTTTCGCCAAGTCATGGCTCTTGCATCCCGACAATGCACCAGCTCACACGGCACTGTCTGTGAGGGAGTTTTTAGTCAGTAAACCAATAACTGTATTGAACACCCTCCCTACTCACCTGATCTGGCCCCCAATGACTTCTTTCTTTACCTGAAGATAAAGGGAATATTGAAGGAAGACATTTTGATGACATTCAGGACATCAAAGGTAATATGATGACAGCTCTGATGGCCATTCCAGAAAAAGAGTTCCAAATTTGCTTTGAAGGGTGGACTAGGCACTGGTGTTGGTGCATGGGGGGTACTTCGAGGGTGACCTTAATGACATTCAGAAATGAGGTATGTAGCACTTTTTCTAAGATAAGTTTGTGAGCTTCGTTGTCTGACTTCGTATAAGAAGGCTGCCAGGGTCTTTCGGGAACAGCTTTTTCATTCTTAAAGTCAACAAGAAAGGGGTGGACTGGCACCAGCTTCTGGACATCCTGCCTGAATGTGATGCTTGAAATGCAATGACTATAGCAGTCTCACTATAAAGGAAGTGAGTCGGAGCAGATCAGAAAGGTGGACAGACTTGAGTCTGGGTGTCTTCAAGCCTACCTAGGAGCTACTACACTTATTTTTGGACTCATTTTATGTGAGATAATCTTTTTATTGTTAAAGCCAGTTGTTGCCTCAGCCTCAGGTTTTCCACCTGGTAGAATGAATGAGAGAAGGCCCCGGATGTTTTAGAAGGGCTTTGGTCCCCTGAGAGTCTGCCGAAAAAGAAACCTCAAAGTTTTACAATGTAGACACCAAGCCACCTGGTGATGCTCTTAGTGAAACTAATGTGTCTGGAGGGCAGAATGTTCCTCATTCCTAGGCTGATTTGCAGGAGGCCTTGACTTTTCTCAGGGTTCGAGGACTGCTACTCTGACAGTTCATTAAGTTTTTTCTGGCCTTGGTGTGCTCTCCTACAAGCACTCTCCACTTCTTGGTGTTTTATGTTTTCTGCTTGTACCAATTCTACCTGTTAATGGGAGAAAGATGCAAAAATTTTTAAAAATCACTTGTAATCCTAGCATTCAGACAACGTTTAATATTATCTTGGCATATATACTGTATATGTGTGTGAGTTTCTGATTCATATTTATTCATTCAAAAAATTGATCATCATGCTGTATATCTGGTTTTATATCCCATTATATGAACTCATAATAACTGTTATGAGCATCTCTACATATTACTAAATATATTCTGAAAACTTTTAAAAATTGTACTTTAGTCTGGGTAATACCTCCAGGGTATTCTGGTGCCCAAGGAAGTTACTTAAGAATGAGGCAGATAATTTCCTACCTTAACTAATTTAAAAAATATATATATTTCTCAGTATCATTTCTAGATTTAATCCAGAAAAATGGATCAATGATTCTGAGGGCTGAGTTGCTCGGTCACATTGTCTCCAACTTAGGAGTATGAACTTTTTTCCGCCAATGGGTTGATAGTTTTTAAGTACTGAACACACACACAACTACCTGTGGAAGATACGCTTATGCAATGTTAGAGAGCAAGACCAGGGGCTTTCTAGATTCCCTAGCTTTGCTGTTTGTCCGTAAGATCAATTTAAGCATGTTATCTAGCAACTCTAAGTTTCCTTTTCCTCATTTGTAAAATGAAAATAATCGAATCAGTTTCATAGGGTTGTGGTGAGATATAGATGGCTTAATTCTGAATTCAGATAGCACTCAAATGTGAGCTATTATTATTATTTATTATTGTTATTATTAAGTTTTAGGGGCTATTACTATGAGCTTATACTTACCGTTTTGTTTTTGTTTTTTAAACTTTATTGGGGAACAATGTGTTTTTCTCAGGGAACAATGTGCCTTTTCCAGGACCCATCATCCCCAAGTCAAGTTGTTGTCCTTCAATCTTAGTTGTGGAGGGCGCAGTTCAACTCCAAGTCCAGTCGCCATTTTCAATATATTGACAGTTGCAGAGGACACAGCCCACCATCCCATGCAACATTGTTGTCAAGAGCACACGGTCCAACCAACTGAGCCATCCAGCCGCCCACTGGCAGCTCAGCTGCAGCTCAGCTCAAGTCATTATCTTCATTCTGCAGAGGGTGCAGCTCACTGGCCCATGTGGGAATCAAACTGGCAACCTTGTTCAGAGCACATGCTCTATCCAAGCAGTTCCCTATACTTACCTTCTTTAGTCTAACCTTTACAAAGGCAGGAATTCAGGATTCAATAGACATTGTTTTTCCATCTCCTCCCACTAGAGCTACCCTCCTCTAGAATGCTTACATGCTTCAGACTCTCACCATCCATAAATCCTTCCCATTCCCAGAGTACAGCAGACCTTTCCATAAATGATTTCATAATCACTTGTCTACATGTGATTTCTTCTGCTAGAATGCTCACCCCCTCACTTTTTCACCCACCTGCCAAATGCTTGCTCATCCTTAATATCTCCTCCTCTGTGGAGCCCTTTCCCAGATCTCCACAGAGTTGTTGTTCCACTCTTTGCACTCCCACAACACCATTTTTAAACCAATTTCCCTAACATAGCACTTACCAAGATATACTTGTAACTGATGTGTTTACATGATGATTCTTCCACAGGGGTGTGTGCTTTCGGAGGTGTCTAGGAACCTATCTTTGTCATCTCCAAAGAGCACAATGAATGCTTAATGCATATATATGCCATACATTTCCCCCAGGGGGAGAAAATACATGAACTTTTAGGAGTCTGAAGGGCAGGGCAGTTCCCTTGCTTTGCTCTCCATGTGTTCAGGGAAGAAAAAAAAAAAAAGCCCCCACTGGAGTCAGAAGGAAGGGTTCGATTCAGCACACACCTAATTACAGTCCTCACTTGATTCTCTCTTATAAATGACAACCATCAGATGCCAAGTTGTGGCAGAATGACATCTGGCTCTTTGGCAGACACCCGCGGCAACAGCGTTAATGACTTCGGAGATGGCTCTGGATGTGTAATGCTGTTAAGTTTGTTGTCTGGATTACATTATCCTCTTCAACATCTTTTTACATTGTCCTCTAACTCACTTCTGATTCGAATCCTGTGAAACCTGGACGCATTTATCCAAATTTGCCCAATGCCCTTCATGGCCTTGACATGCCAGTCCTTTAATATATTTCCATCAGCGCCTGTACATTTTTAGAGGGTTGTGAATGTACTTCACAGCCAGTTTGTGTTCTCGTAGGCAATTCAAAGGGGAAGATTTCTGTCATCTGGGAAAAAAGTTCTTTAGTACTCGACCAAATTACATTTTCTAAGATGACCACATTTGGGGCTCCTTTTGAAATCATGCTATATAAAGAAAAAATGCCTCAGTGACTACATATGCTTTGAATTTGAAACCAATATGCAATGCTTCATTAGCTCCCAGGATGAACTATAAAAAGGCAGGGGTTGCAACCATAACAGTCTTGCCTCTGACTGAGAAAAATATATACATTTTAATTTTTTCCTAGGCATTAAAAACAAAGCCTTTATCTGAAATTTCTTCCCGTTTTCAGAAATGATGCATTTAATTTCAGTCCTGAGGTTTTTTTTTGTTTGTTTTCTTTTCCTTTTTTTTCTCTCTACCATGTTGAAATAGGAGGCCAAAATGGGAAAACAGAGTGGTATGAGAAACAGAATCTCCAAAGCTTTCTCTTCCTTACTAGCTGGTTATTGTGGTTTTAAAAGAGACAAAATTAATCAAATAAGATATGTATAAAAATGTATAAAAGATTAAGAGAAATGTTAGAATCCAAATGGTGAATCATTATAGCAAGGAATGATAATAAGTAATCCATATAATGTAATTCAGCCCCTGAAATCAACAGGCTGAAATGTTAACTTCATTCTATGAGTATTTTGACTATTTGTTGCTTTCAAAATAATGGCAATACTCACAAGTGTGTGGGGGGGGAATTACATTATCTAGTGTTTTGACTTATTGGGAAAACATTTATGTGTAGAACCAATGCATTTATCATGCTTAATTGGAAATTAATGAAACAATTTTATATTGCCTGTGCTTTTGCTTTTTAAAAAATTTAGTCATGCCATCTTAAAAGGTATTACACCTATTTAAAATGCTGATGTAAATCATAGACTGGATTATGAAATGTCAAATGTAAAATTAAAAGAGGAAGAATAACTTAAAACTCCATACAGTAGTTCTCAATAATGCCATGGTACCTTGTAAATCTTCAAAATTCTGGAGTGATTTGTAGGAAATAAGAAGGATCATGGTTCAAATCCTATGAGTTTCAAATATCAATGTTTTGTTTGTTTTCATAGAAGAGACTAAACAATAGACATCACTACATGATGTTCTGGAAATGGCAAAATTGTTTGTATGTATTGAAGTTTGATAAGAATAAATAAGGGATCTTTCCAAAAGTTGTCAGTTTCTAGCCAAAGTTTCCTATGCAGTGGTTAACAAAACTTCAATTCCCATAAATATATCGATGTCTCTACGAAAGGTGTGAGCAGATGCTTTATCTCTACATTGTGTGCATAAATGTACGTTCTGAGATGTAAATTGATCAAACTGTAGAAACAAATCATTTAAGATTTGTGCAGTGATTAATAACAGAAGCCAGTAATCAAATCTCCCTGCCACCAGCACATCTGTTACAGAGAGTTTCTAGCTTGCCCTATTATGCAAATGTGCAATAAAACAAATACATTACTTAATTTAGCAGCTGGTTCAAAAACATTATTTTAGGTGATTTCTTTATGTTTTGTGTACTTTTGCCATAGATGATGGTTAATGTGAACTAATTCAATTGTTTATGAAATGAGTGCTTCCACATAAAAAATAGCCCTTGGGAAAGGCAGCCTTTGGGAAAGTAATTTTGACCCTTATCTTGAGAACCAAACACTGCAACCAACACATGGTAAATCATGGCTCTTGGGGCCTCAACTCAGATAGCTCAGGATCCTTAAAGGGTTTAAAATTCAAGCTCACTTGATTTCCATGTTCTTGTGGATGAAGGAAAATCCTGTGATCTCTGCTAAAAACTTGCTGGATTTAGGCTTTATTATTATTGCTATTATTATTTACTTAAATTGCTTTTTATATTTTAAAAAAATCAGGACAGAAAGAAGAAATTCTAATAAGACAATTGGACCGCATTTACTCATGATTTTTCTAGTAAAAGTTAAGATCTCATGGAATCAGAACCAGTTAAATATCTGGTATATGAAAAAGTAGCTTGTCTCTCATGAGCTTGAAAATTAATTACATGCAAACCCACAAGCTTGCGGGTTGGGCTCTTACTAGTGTTGTGGGGGGTGAGGCATCTTTTGTGTAGAGTAGGCAGTGATGGCACTTGTATATGCTGGACTAGTCAAGGGAGGAGATGAGAAAAGGGAACAATGCATCAAGCACAATCACCCACAGAGTCTTCAGCACCTCAAGAGCAGGAGGGAAAAAGAGTAGGCTGGAGGATAAGTAATATGTGACTATAAAGTTCTAAGTTGGTTGGAGACTGTCACCATACTTAGGATAGCAGATAGCATAGCTGAAAAGCTATATATGTGTGTGTATATATATATATATATATATATATATAATTCATATTCAGGGTTTCTCATTTAATATGTAGGCTCTTAAATCCCTTCCATTATGGGCCCACAGGACAGTTTCAAAAGGACCTTGTAATTACTTGTTCATAAATCCACCACCTTCACCAATGACCAAAGACTATAAGTTAAAGGTAGAGAATTACATACATGCTTACATGCTTAATAATATAATGTCTATAATGATCTAAACAATCAACATTTATCGAAAACTTGTATTTGCACAGCTTGTGAAACATCATTACAGACAATATCTTTTTTTACCTTCATATTTTACCGATGAGGGTAATGGGACTCAAAGTGACTTGCCCAAAGTGGCAGGACATTGGGACGGGAATGAAGGACTGATTCCATAGCCCGTGTTTACAACTATGGTACCTTGTTTCCTAAACCAAGGTTAAATTTCCCTAGGAGACCTAAGGAAAAAGATAAATTGTGGAGTGTGTCCTTAGCACCAGAGAAGTAAGAGGGAGAAAGTCCAGTATTCTAAATAAGTAGTTGTATGTTCTGCAAGGTAAGTGAGACCATGTTGAACTGAGAATTCAAACATTAACATTAAAATAGAAAAGACAGATTTAGGACACTTGACTGAGGGTGGGGCTTTTGGAAATGTGGACAACTCACACAGACTGTATTATTCAGGAGCCCCGGAGAAACAGAACCAATAGGATATGTAAGTACATAATAAGAGACTTATTATGAAAGAACTGACACACATAATTATGGAGGTTGGCAAGCCCAAACGAGTGTGGGCCAGCAGGCTGGAGACCTGGGCGGTACCGAGGCAGGTGAAGTTCATGAAGTTTGGAGGCAGTCTGCTGGAGAATTCCCTCTTGAACAGAGAAGCCAGTCTTTTTGTTCTATTCAGGCCTTCAGTGATTGGATAAGGCCCACCCACATTATGGAAGGCAATTGGCTTTACTCACAGTTCACCGATTAAATATTAATTTCATCCAAAAATGCCCTGCAAGTTGACACATAAAAGTAACCATCACACAGACCAAGTATATATTTAGGACACCAGCAAAATAAGGTACATCTAAAGAAAAGAAATTCATTTTTGAAATAATTCGATATGTGATGTTTCAGAAAAAACAACCATCATGAACAAAACTAGGACTATGGCTATCTTACCCTTATTTTGCGATTTAACATGTTTTACATTTTGAATAAATGCAGAGTGGAAGGGGACAAAAAAAATCTCCATAATCACCACAATATTTCAGTGCTTGAGACCTCTAAAGGCTTTTGACTTCTGGCCATGGCTGGAAATTTCGGACCATCATTATATGAATACTTTCTGTCCAACCCTTTAGATGTTATAATGAAAGTGAATTGAATTAATTTGGCAAATATTAGGCCTGCCAACAATGTTATTCCTTTCTGTAGACTTCGAGAGCAACATAGCATAATGAGTAAAAACAAAGCACTGAAGTAAGAAAGGTTTATTTCCTAAATATTTTCAACCCTTGCTATCAGAGTCATTTTTGGCAAGTTACATAACTCTCTAAGCCACAATTTCCATATCTATAAACTAAAGATAATTGAGCCTATTTCCTAGTGTTATCATGAGGATTAGAGGAGTTAAAGCATTTGGAACTCTGGGCACAGTGTCTGACATATGATAACTCAATAATCCTTATTCTTGTGATAGCCACAGGAAGAAGAAAAGGAGTTAGAGTAAGAGGCATAATTGTAGGACCAAATGCATCCATACTTTCTACATGTTGTACAAAGAATATTCATTGTTGGTGAGGAGTCCACTGAGTCAATAACGGCATCATTGAAGAACCATCATTACCCCTATGTCTTCTATTTCATATCAAGCATATTAAAATATACTCAAATCCCACATTAAAGAGAAATTTGGGAGGTAAACAGTTTTGAAAGTTTTTGTTTTTCATAATTTTGCTTTTGAAGCTATTTGGCTCTAAACTAATTTGTTATTTATTGACTTGGGAATCTTAGGAATTACTTCAAAGTAAGAAATTTCAAAATTTTCTAATAAAGTGGAAGTTCTACATGGAATTTAAATGTAATGGTTAATGAAGTTGTCAATATTATGTCTTCTAAATTTTAATAAACATTTAAAATATTGACTGCAGTTTTGTTACATATTTTGGAGTTAGTAAAATTTCTTTATAGGTTACAGATTTTCTTAAAGTTCTTGAAAAGTTCACAGATCCTGATATTATTCCTAGACTACATAATCATTAAATTTGTCTTGCATAAGTTTTAAGTTCTACAGAAAGATAGATAATTAATTGATTGACAGATACAGAGAGAGACATGTTTTTATCATTAGTTAAACGTGTTTTAATAATTTGTTATTTTTAATCATGAAACATTTCAAACATATAGAAAAGTATAAAAATAATGAAATACATTCTATTTTTTATTCCATCTTCCACCTTACTTCTAAGTTAATTTTCCTTCTTCCAGAAGTATATTTTAGTTTGGGCTCATGGTTGAATGCTAGGTTAGCTGAACATACATTTCTTGTCTCAAAGATAGTTTTAGTCAGCACTTTGAAGATATAACTCCATCATCATCTGACCTCTGTTACTGCAGTTGAAAAAATTGCTGTCAATCTATTGGGTTGTCAGAAAAGTCATGACATATTTTTTTCTGTTTTTCTTTGCAAAAATGCGTCATGACTTTTACGACAACCCAATAATTGTTTTTTGACTGTGATCTGCCTATTAGATTCTCAGGTTTGCTTTCTGTCTTCGGTATTCTATCTTTGACCTATAGTGTGCCTAGGTATGGAATGAATATATAGACAGCTGTGCTTCTTATATCTAAAGATTCTAGTCATTCATCAGTTCTTTAAACTTTTAAACATTTCATTTTTAAATATTTCTTATCTGTTGTTTATTTTTCCTATCTGGAATCCTATTAGTGGAATGTTGGACAACCTCATTTTATCTCTTTCTAAAGCACTGTTGCATGTTTTCTGTATTTTTATTTCTCTTGCTGTTTACTGGTAATCTCCTCAGATTTATTTTTCAGATCACAAATATCACCTCATGTTTGTTTAATCTACTATTTAACCCTCTATTTGATTTTTTTTAACATCAGTGAGAAAATTCTTCATCTCTAGATATCCCATTTTTATTAACTTGAAACTTGTCTATTTAATGGTATCTTATATTCTGGGATTTCTTCTTTAATATCTTTAATCATTTTAGGCCTCCTTAATTTTTTCCTGTCTGTAATTGTTAATCTATAATCTCAAATTCCTGGCCCCTAGTATTCCTGGTTTTTTACCGGTGGATTTCACTGATGGTGAATGGTAATTTGTCTTTAAAAAAAACCACTTTCCCCCCTTAAGAGAATCTCTTGAATGCTGAGTTACAGGAGAATACCTATGGAGCAGTTTTTAATTTATTTCTGCCAGTCCCAAGGATTCCAGCACCAGGGATCAATTTTCATTTTTATTTCTTGGATGGGAGATTTCCCAGACCATGCAGATAATGTAACTTTGAACCTTAAACTTACATAGGGCCCATGCTCAGTGTCTCAAGGCCTCAAAAAAGACTCTTTTCACCCAGTTCTTAGTAAAGACAACAAGCTTTGTTCTTGTCTCTGAGATGGTAGGTAGCCTTTTCATTTCTAGTCCACCCTTCAAGTTCTTAGACTTATGCATACACATTGGTGCCAACACCCTGCTTTCTATGGGTCAAATGCCTCATGTTCTTTCTCTGGTGGGGACTCAAATCCAATCTATTAAGTCAGTTGGACAATAATCCACGCTGGTCAATCTAAGGTTAAGCTAACTTCTGTTTAAATTCTTTGCTTTTAGCATGGGAAAATTTCTTTCTTTTTTTTCTTGTGAATTTGACTGACATTTAAATTTTTTTTTATCTATCAAAATTAGCAGTGTTAAATGTTTATTGTTGGAGGATATTTATTTATATTAGTCAGTGTAACGGGCTGAATCGTGGCCCCCTAAAATTCATATGGTAGAGCCCTTACTCCCAAGCTGGTGGTATTTGGAAATGGGGCTTTTAGGACTCTCATGATGGGATTAGTGTCTTTATAAGAAGAGATACCAGAGAGCTTGCTCTGTCTCTCCTTGTCATGTGAGAACACAGTGGGAAGGTGGCTGTCTACAAACCAGAACAAAAGCCCTTGCCAGGACCAGAACAGGCTGGCACCCTAATCAGGACTTCTAACATCCAGAAATTCAGAAAATAAATTTCTTTTACTTATGCCACCCAGCCTACAATATTTTGTTATGACAGCCTGAGCAGGCTAAGATTATCAGCCATCTTTTTGAAACTTTGAATCTCAAATCCTTTATTGTTCAATTAATATTAATGAGTTCTAAGGGGAAAAAGTCTTGCTTGCTTTTACCTTTAAGTCAACAACTGGGGCTCCCTAGTAAAATGCTCAGTTTGACTCTCCCTGGATTCAATTCAGCCGTAGTACCTGAGCAAGTAACCAAGAATAATTTTAAAAATCTAATTCATGCGGAACAAGTAGTTCGATTCATGTTAATTCCAAATGGACCACAAGGTAAAGAATCCAATTTGGAAGAATAGGCAAGAACGCAATGAGTTTATTGTGTTGGGGTGGAAAAAAACAACAACAAGCAGCTTCTGTGTGAAAGACAGCGATTTATAGAAGCCTAGTAAAGTGAAAATTTCCATCAATATTGCAAATGAAATATCTTGAAAGCCTGAGCATAATTAATAAAAAGACGAGACTATAATTATTGTGGTAGGTATAAATTATTACCAAGGGTCCTCCAGCTAATTTGAAGAACCTTTGGCTTTTATGTGGCTATAGTTAGAAATGAGAAATTTACTGCAGTAAAATATGTAGCATCTATTGCAATCTTAAAACAAAGAACTGTTGGATAGCAGCAGTATAACCCTGAAGCATCCTGATGAACTGTAAATAATACAAGCTCGACTGTGTGTGCAGGAAAAAAACAAACAAAAAAGCAAAAAACATATCTTATAATTCATATAGGAGTGGATTCTTGCCACATGACCAAAAGGTTTTAAAAGCACCTTTTCTTTGCATTTCAAAGGCTAAAATTAATAACAGTACTTGGTAATTTGACAGTTGTAAGTTGTGACCTCTTGTCATTGGCTGGGTCACAAATTACCCCCTTCTTGTTTTTTTTAAACACTGATGGGTTCAACAGAGTAAGCACTGACTTCATAAATAAGTAGAGTCAGATCATTAGGTTCTAGTCACTTCCATAATGGGAAGTAAGCAGAGTAATTTAGGGGATGTGAGAAGGGAAAGGAAGGGGAACTAGGATTGTGTTCAAGCAGATGATAGAATGAATACTCTGTTTAAGTATGCCAGACATACTCATGCACAAGGAAGCTTGTAGGTCACCGGAAACTACAGGAATGGCATATTGGGTTGATCCCATGATTAAGGGATAAGACCTAAGTCAGGAGTGTCTCAGACTGACTGTGTTCCTCTACTATGCACTAGAATGATTACTTTTATGATTCTTACTCCAGTAGGCATTTCACAGTGATGATATGGAATACCTTCTCCTTTCAGCATCACAAGTTAAAGAGTAAAGTATATGATAGATTGGAGAGTTGGATAAAGCTTCCACTATTGCAAAGAGTGGCCATCACTCTATCCTGGCAAAGCTAAGAAAGCAAGGGTTTCCACAGGGCAGCATCAAAATCGGCTGGTACTAAAAGAATCCATCTTTAAGGACATCACATACCAGATGACTTTCTGCCAGTCCTTTCCCAAACTAGGAAGTTAATAATCAAGAAAGAAAAAAGATTAAACTCCTACCATCATTAACACTATCCCTACATACACACATACAACACACACACACACACACACACACACACACACACACACACACACACACACACGCTTATGCCCAGTGGAAGCATTAACATATTGTGTGTTTGTTTTTTCTTCTAAAATCTTTTTCCTCATAACATCTCCAGATATTTATGTGGAAGATATGTTTAGCTGTCTACTCAGATCCCCTCTTAACAGTTTTCCTTGCTAACAGTATTCTAATTTTGTTTGAGGCAGAGTGCACCCATCCCTAGGCAATAAAATATCAGTGACCAAAGCTAAATATGATAATCATTTCTGCTATTTTAAAAACTCCTAGGAGTTGTCATGTAAGAAATTCTTTCCAATGAGACCTTAAGGAAAGTATGCTATGTAGGTTTCTGGGGAAACGTTAGCTTTCTTGATAAAAGGAAACACACAGCTGGTGTCACTCTTCCCCTGTCCTATATATTCCTTTCTAGACAGTCATTTGTGACCATGAGAGAAAGGTGAAGATAGTTGAAAAGACATGGATGCTGACAACACTGGGCTGCTGACCAACACTAACATTATCTAAATCTGGTCTTTCTTCAGATTATGTAGAAAAAATAAATTTCTATTTGTTTAAACTACAGTTAGCAAGACTTCCTGTTACTTGCAGCCAAATCCATTTTTAACTGATGCAAAACATATAACACTACTACAGAGGGTGCTAAAAAAGCTTATATACATTTTAAGAAAGGCAAACTGTATTAAAATTGTAATATTCAATATATAACAATAACAAAAGATGAATACAAGTCACACTTGACTTCTGCAATTACAGGAGGTGCTCAAAGTGGTTACTATCAGTGTCCAGACACTTCTGATTACAGCGAACCAAACCACTGCTTGAGCAACATTGACCAAAGTGTCCACTTATATACAATTTTTTGGCATCCCCAGTATTTAACAAGCCCATTACCTAGTTACCATTAACAAGCATGCAGTGTTTTATTTTCACAGTAATTCCAACATGAGTTACTTCAAACCCCAGGTTTATGTATAAGGAAGCCAACATAATGAAAGTTATTGACTTATCTTGGCTTACCAAGTTAGTATGAGGCAGAGCCAGACTGGAAGCTATGCTTGATGTCATCCTTTCTTTGTTCATTTGTTTATTTGTTTAACAGACTTTTGAGGCTCTATATATTGCAGAAACACCTGTGCCCCAGGAACATGAATATTAACAATTAGACAGTTTTAGCTCTCAAGGACCTCACAGTCTACTGAGTTCATAGTCTGTCAACTCTCAGTTCAGTGGGATTTTAATTTACCAGTCTACCTTCTTGCTGGTAGCTATACTCAAGTGAGCTTTTTTTTTTTTTATAATTTAAATGCAGATGATTTCAAGGGCATTTGTCTAATCAAAATATATATCTTTCATCTGTTATTTGGACATGAATGGAAATTTCCAGCATAATTTCAAAGTCAGGAATTTCTGAACAGTTCACTCTTCCTTCTACAAAGACAAAATTGCTCATTTTTCTAATGCTTCATCTGGATGACTGTTGCATTGAGATAGTGTGAGGCAGCCACACGTCTAATGTTGGGAAACCAAATGCATAGTGACACATCGTAGGGTACAATTAAAGAGAAGGAGTGAACATGTAGGTGAAGAAAATAGGCCAAGAAGATGCTACAAAATATGGAAAGACCCTGGACTCCAATGCTAATTTAAATATAGGGTTAATATATGGTACCAAATTTAGAAGCCCTGGAAAGCAATAGGATATGCTAATGAAAATGCCTATGATATGAAGAAAGAGACAGAAAATAAACCATGCCAACAGCCAAAGGACCAATGATGGCAAAAATATATTTTCAGCTATTCAATCAATCAATCGTCCAAGCAATTGACTAAAAATAGCTTCTTGAAAACTATTATGTTTAGAAATGTGCTAAGTGCTAGAGGGAAGAGCAAGACATAAGAGAATCATAAGGCATCACCTTTTTATTCAGTTGAGTTAGAGTCCAGTTGGGGATACAAGTGAGGAAAAGAGAAGACACTAACACATATGGAAAAAAATTAGACAATATTTAAATGGCTCGGAACTCAATGTCAAGAGATAAGATGAAAAACAATGTTTCATAACTGGAAAGGTGTGATATGTGGTGGAGTCTAGGACTGGAGTCAGAGACCTTGAATCTAGTTTCAGCTCTACAAACTTTATGACCAAAAGATGACATTAACTTTTGCTTCTCAGGGAAGAGCTAATTTAAAGAGATAAAATAAGAAAATATGGAAGAACTTTTGGCCTGTTAAATGTTAGACACACATTATATGCTACCATTTTCATGAGGTTGTAACAGTGGGAGAATGTTTTATGGAGAAAAAAAAATGAAAATAAAATGAAGAAAAAAACCCAGAAAAGATTTACATAGCCTAGGTAATAAGAGTGATGTTTCCTAAGGGGGAGGTAGTATGAACAGAGATGAGGGACACAGGCGGAAGTCTTGGGCTCTAATTGTAACTGCTACTTACCTGTTCACTAAACCTCCATTTCCTTGTCCACAAAATAGGAGAAAAATCATCCCTGTGAAAAAAGAATCATTCCCTGTGACTCATGTCTAGGACATGACAATGAAATAAAATCACAAACATTAAATTGTTCCACAAACATATATTCTCCTGGCTGCAAAGATCCTGGACTAGCTGGAGCAGAGGAATAACCTGGAGGCTCAATGAAATATAGGATGATATAAAACCAGGTGACTATTTCCAGGCCCCCCCCCAAAAAAATGCCAATTCTATCTGCCAGAAAGTGACATTACTAAGGGAGCCTGAGTAGTCCAGCACCTAGTGCCACTTTGCTACCATCCAATGGAAATCAACCAGTAAGAGTGGGAAAAACATCCCCTAACTACCAAGGTGAGAATGGTACTTCAAATGTCTTAAATTGTGCAGACTACATAGGATCCATCAAAAGACAGAGAAACACGCTGTACTTTCCCACTACTCAGTCGCACTGTGCCATGTGAGCTGCTGACCCAGGTGCAGATGAAAAGGACGGGCATTGTTTGCAGAGAACTTAAAAAAAAAAGTTTACTATAAAAGTTATTCCTATAAAACTGATTTAAAAACTGTCTGCTTTTCATTATCATCGTGCATCAGCAATTTTAAACAGTGTCAGTGATGAACTATTTCATTGTGAAAAAAATTTCTTTCAGGTCTAATTTCCAGTTACTGAGGTCTTGTTTGAGTTTTAATAATATATCTGTGACCTTCAAATCAGCATATTTTATTACATATTTGTTAATAAACACTATGTTCTACATGAAAGATACTTTAGAAAACTTCCAGTTAGCCAGTAGCCCCTAACACATGTGGACTCACCTATACAAGTTTGGTTCAAAAGAAGTTTGTAATGGTTTGACGTCCTTCTAGTTCATCTCCAACTATTGTGGTTCTACATATTCCTGAGTTTAAATAGTAGGTAAACTATGATTGAACATGATTGTAAAATGAGGAAAGACAACATGAGTTATTCAGGTCTGTCATTCTAGGTGGCTACCTGAAGTTTATGCATGGGTTTAAAACTTGCAAGAGTCAAACAGCATGAACTACACGTTTCTCATAAGTACCAATTTTAGATCATATATGAAATAATTTGGGACATTTGAATAACTCCTTTAAAGTTGAAATTTATTCTTGTAAGTTGTTAATTGTTTGTTTTAAAAATAAAAGATAGGGGCCGACCGAGTGGCACGTTGGTTAAGAATGGGCTTGGGACACCACAGGGCCCCGGTTCGGATCCCACATATGAGGGCCAGTGACACTGCCCTCTACAGCTAAGATACTGAACAACAGCTCAACCTGGAGCTGGGCTGCCGTGCGTCGCCGGTGACGG
>NW_017731593.1:1087718-1092711 GCF_001890085.2 Hipposideros armiger
GCGTGAGTGTGTGTGTGTATGATAATGCCTGCTGGTAAGGTGTACTGGCACATGTTTCCCAAGGGGTAACATTTCTCAAATAAAAATATTATCACTGAGATTGAGTACCTTGAAGGAAGTATTCACACGTCAGACTGAGTATAAAAGAGCATATGCCAGAAGAAGGATGACGGGGGAGAGAAAGTTTACTTCTCATATAGACGTACGTTCCAATAAGCTCCTAGAGTTTTCTCAGTATTTCCTGCCTGGGACTGGGGGAATGTAACTGCCTGCCTCAACCACTGGACTCATTTGTGGGCAGTTTCTATTAGATATCCTTTTCCTTCTTGTCACTTCTCATTTTGCCACAATGGCTGGATGATGCTGTTGCTGCCACAGGCCTCTCCCCAGCTACAGTCAGGCACAAGGGAAGCAGGGAGACCATCTTGTTCTTATATTAAATATAAGCCCCAAGGGTGATGTACATGGCACACCGTGTTCTTTGGAGTTGTTTCAAATGAAAAAAATAATGTCTGTGCGTGTTGGTTGGTGATTTTAAGACATTTCATTTCTGAAAACATAGAGATAATAACAAGCGACAAAAAGAAAGGTTTCCAAAAAGCGAATATTCTCTCTCTTTTTCCCCCTTTAATGAAATAGAGTTCCTTCTCCCCCTGGGGGAGTCCTTTCCTGCTCAGCTGTCATTTCGCCCTCAGGGGAGTTTTTCTCCTGGTAATTTCTTACAGCCTAATAGGCCTCTTCCTGGCCCCCGTGTGTGTTTTTCGGGGGGACTAATGTTCTCCTCTCTTTTAGGTTTGTCCCTCTTTGCATTTGTTCCTCCGAACTCCAGAAAATCAGGTTTGCTGGGCACATTGGGAGTTACAATGAGAGCTGACCTGGGGAATGAAAGGCCTTTGTGATCTCACAGAAACTGTCCTCTATCGATTGAGTCCCAGGTCACCTGGTGTTCTGCACGTGCTGTCTCTCAGATAGAAATTTCATACCAATTCCGCAGCGGCGGTCCCTGCCGAGTAACCAAATATGACAGTATTTCATTAGGATAGTTAAAGGACCCGAACTCTGGTTTCTGAAATTGATATTTTCCTTTTACAAATTATTTTAAGATAAAACATTTATGTTTGAGCGATACCAACATCCAAAAGGGCACAGAGACGAAAGGCCCCTTCCTTGTGCATTCCAGCTTTGCCCCACCGCCCCCTCCTCATCCACTGAGGTGGGTAGAAGAGAGCCAGAAATTGCCCATAATCACGCTCTGCCTTTCTACTGTACATCCACTATGTGCTGTCATTATTTCAGTTTTTGAAGCTCTCATGGCAGCGTTGCCGGTGAAGATAATAATGGGGCCTATTATTTTCAATGAGCTCCATCAGGAGGTTTCAATGGGCCTGCTATCACTCGAACAAAGACACATTGGGAAGCAACATTGCTTTCTTGTGATCAAAATGGCTGTGAGTTTGTGTGAAGCAAAAGAACGCCCCTTTTCCTTTTCAGCCCTGTTGGATTTGAAAGGGCCAAGGTAGGCAGCTTAGAAAGAAACAAGCCTGGCTCCTCACCGAGGGCCCTTTGCTCTGGCCAGATGTATAGACGAGCAGCTTTCCTCGTATAGGATCGATAAGTTCAGCAAAGTGAAACCGGCTTTACCATTGATTTCGTATTTATAGCCAGAAATATGTTCCCATGGGAAATATCTTCTGATAGAATTAGAAATAGACAAAACAAAACAAAAACAAAAACAAAAACATACCTGTCAGCACAGACATCCGTTAAAAGGTGGTGAAGTTAAAAGCAAATGAAGAGATTTTACACGTTGACTCAGCTTTGAAATCTCTTTTTCACCCCGTTCCAAATTCTTCTCTTTTCCCCTAAACTTGAGACGTTTTCCTTTGTCTTTACAGCTCCAGCAACTAGAGCTCAATCCCAAAATTCCTTTTGTCTGCATATTTTTTATTATTATTATTAGTTTCAGGTGTACAAAACAATGCAATAGTTATCCTTTTCACCCCTCATAAAGTGACAACCTCCCTTCCCCCATTCACTGCTCCCCACCCCCGATATCATACATATCTATTATATTTTATTGACTCCATTCCCACACTATACTCCACATCCCATGACTATATATGTTTAAATTATAGTTGACATATCATATTATTCAAAGGCAGCTTCAGATGTACAGTGCAGAGGTCAGGACTACACCATCTATGAAGTGGTCTCCCTAACAAGACATGAGTCCATCTGGCCCCCTAAAAAATATTTACAACATAGGGCTGGTCAAGTGGCTCAGTTGGTTAAGAGCTCGCTCAAGAGTTTGAGCTCTGAGCAACAGGGTCCCCGGTTTGATTCACAGCCCAAACTGAGCTGCCGCTGAGCTGCCAACAGGTGGCAGGATGGCTCAGCTAAAAAAAAAAAAAAATTTACAACATTATTGATTATATTCCCCAGACTGTCTTTTCTATCCCTGAGGCCATATTGCAGTTACCAATTTATGTTGTCTCGTCCCTTCCCCTTCTCCTTCATCCCCACCCCCTCCCAACTAGCAACCCTCAGTTTTTCCTCTGTGTCCGAGACTATGTCTGTTTGTTTACATTGCTCATTTATTCAGTTCTTTAGATTCCACATACAAGTGAGATTATATGGTATTTGTCTTTCTCTGACTGACTTATTTCACTTAGCATAATGTTCTCTAGGTCCATCCATATCGTTGCAAATGGCACGATTTCCTTCTTTATAGCTGAATAATACTTCATTGTGTAAATGTACCACAGTTTCTTAATCCAGTCATCTACCGATGGGTATTTCAATTATTTCCAAGTCTTGGCTATTGTAAATAGTGCTGCAATGAACATAGGGGTGCATATATTTTTTTGAATTATTGTCTTGGGTTTTTCTGGATAAATACCTAAGAGTGGAATTGCTGGGTCATAAGGTAGTTCCATTTCCAGTTTTTTGAGATACCGCCATACTGATTTCCATAGTGGCTGCACCANCTAGACTGAAGAACAAAACGACAGCAACTTGTCTGTTCCCCTTCCCCCGATTCCCCAGCGCTGTTCTCCTCCCCCAACTCCCCAATAAAAAAAAATAATAATAAAATTAATAATAAACAAATAAAATAAAACATAAATCAAGAAATGAGTGATTATCACTGATTTTTACATGATCATTACTGAAAATAATTTTGTTGTATGAAAGGAAAAGGTGTTAAAATTGGTCCACTCTGAAGGTTGAATAGATACTCTGGGTACTGCAGAGGGAGAGAGATTCAAAAGTTCCCTGAGCACTATGTTTTAAAGAAAGTTAATGCTTTGTGTGTACTATCAATAGACTGCACTATTGAACACGCAGCAGATTTTAATTCACAGCCAACTCTACAGTAGGACATGCCCTAAAAGTGGAAATACATTCTGTGATACATTGTGACATATCTTCCCTCCAGCCCCTTCAAACAAAATCTATGGCACTGGAAAGCTCTTCAGTACTACTATTTATACTATGAGCAGAAAACACAGTGCAGTATTGAGAGATTGCTTTTGACAGGTGATACAGAGCTTATTCATTTTGTTTGGAAGCTATAATTGTGAGGTTTCACCCAGAAATATGAGCCTAGTTATGCTGTCTGAGGCCTGAATCTGGCTGTTCCTGTGTGGATAAGAACCATCTGGGATGTTCCCAACTGGACAGAATCCTGGAAATGCAGGAGTCCTGGAGCCCATCCCCAGGAATTTTAATTTAGAAGATTTGGGGTAGAGCCTAGAATCCGTGTTTTAAATGATCAATGATCCCATTTAGGTTATTGTTGGACTAAACTTTAATAAATGTTGAGAAACTGAAGGCCTCAGAAAAGTGAAACCCTTTTCATAATTTTTTTTCCCCGATTCACTCTTAAGTCTTTTAATTCATCAAGTCAGCACATTTGCATAAAGGATAAACCTCAAACACATAAATAAGAAAATAAGTAAATAAATAAGTACCACCCTCCCCAAAATAAAACAAGAAGTCAAAACAAGCGTGGTAGACAAGAAGACTAATTGCCATTGCGAGAGATAATTCAGGGAAAGGCACCTGTAATGATGAAGTGGTCTGAGAGTAAAGTACCTTGCCAGATCCAAAGGGAAGAGAAGCAATATTATTTAGAGTTTTCTATGGTCTGAGTGTTTGTGTCCCCCCAAAATTCATATGCTGAAATCCTAATCCCCAAGGTGATGCTATTGGGAGGGGAGACCTCTGGAAGGTGATTAGGTCACAAGGGTGGAGTCCTCATGAATGGGATGAGTGCCTTTATAAGAGACCCCAGAAAGCTCACAAGCCCTGTCCTCCATGTGAGGACATGGTCAGAAGCCTCCATTGATGAACGAGGAAGTGGGCTCTCACCGGACGCTAAATCTGCCGGCGCCTTGATCTTGGACTTTCCAGCCTCCAGAACTATCAGAAATAGCTCTGCTGTTGAGAAGCTACCCAATCTCTGATATTTTTATATAGGAGGCTGAAGGGAGTAAGACAGAGTTTAATACATATAATGAAGTCCTGGCCTTGAATTCCACTTGTAAGAGATTTTAGAAAGACAAAAATTACGTAATTTAAGAAGCTATAAATATAAACAAGACATGCAATTTTTTCCTGAAAACCTTCTCATATTTTACTTTTAGTACTCATGATTTTTATATGTGGTTTACAGTTTAATTCAGGAATAGCGATGGAGCACCCATTAGGTGGCAGGCATGGAGGTGGAACTGTCATCTCTCTGAAGGAGCTTTCAGTTTAGTTGTAGAGACAGATGCATAAAGGTATAGAGACCCAGCTGGCACCAAGCTTTGCAGGTACCCAGCAGCCCAGAGAATCAGCATTTGTAGTTTGATAGTTTGCTGGTTCAGGACTCTCTGGTTTAGTGTAAAAAGGCAGAGCTATGCATGGTGTGTGTGAGTGTGTGTGTGTGTGTGTGTGTGTGAGTGTGTGTGTGTGAGTGTGTGTGTGAGTGTGTGTGTGTGTGTGTGTG
>NW_017731593.1:1098336-1104503 GCF_001890085.2 Hipposideros armiger
TCAGCCTGTATGTGTCTTTTGATCTGAGGTGAGTCTCTTGTATACAGCATATGCAAGGGTCTTGCTTTCTTATCTATTCAGACACCCTATGTCTTTTGATTGGAACATTTAATCCATTTACATTTAATGTGATTATTGATAGGTGCATAGTTATTGCCATTTTGTTATTTGTGTTCCTGGTCTTCATTAGTCAGGTTGTTTTTCTCTTTCTTCTGCTTAAAGGAGCCCTTTTAACATTTCCTGCAATGCTGGCTTTGTGGTAATGAATTCCTTTAGCTTATTCTTTTCTGGAAAGCTCTTTATCTCTCCTTCAATTTTAAATAATAGCCTTGCTGGATAAAGCAATCTAGGTTGTAGGCCTTTGTTTTTCATTACTTGAAAACCTCTTGCCACTCCCTTCTGGCCTGCAGAGTTTCTGTAGAAAAGTCGGCTGATAATCTTATGGGGGTGCCCTTGTATGTAACTTGCTGCCTGTCTCTTGCTGCTTTTAGGATTCTGTCTTTCTCTTTAACCCTTGCCATTTTCACTATAATGTGTCTTGGTGTGGGCCTGTTTGGGATCATCTTGATTGGAACTCTCTGCACTTCTTAGGCTTGTCTGTCAATTTCCTTTGCCAGGTTAAGGAAGTTTTCAGACATTGTTATTTTAAATATGGTCTCGATCCCTTGCTCCCTCTCTTCTCCTTCTGGTATTCCCATGATGCACATGTTATTGCCCTTGATGTTGTCACCCAGCTCTCTTAAACTATTTTCAATGTTTTTTATTCTTTTTTCTTTTTGTTGTACTGCTTGGATGATCTCTGCTATCTTGTCTTCTAAGTCACTGATTCAATCCTCTGCTTCATCCAATCTTCTTGTAATTCCATTGAGTTTGTTATTTAATTCAGTAATTGTATTCTTTAGTTCTAGCTGGTTGTTTTTCATTATTTCTCTATCCTTCTCTATATTCTCATTAATTTCCTTGAATATTCTAATAATCAGTGTTCTGAACTCTGTCGCCAATAGGTTATTTACCTCTATTTCCTCTAGTTCCACTGATTCAGGAGGTTTCTTCTGTTCTTTTATTTGGGATGTGTTTCTTTGTTTCCCCATTCTGGCTTACTCTTTGTGCTTGCTTCGATGTAGTAGGTTGATCCCCTAGGTCTCTCAGTCTTTTCTGGGTGGACTAATATGGTATGTGTCCTTTATATTTGAATTACTCAGTCTCTCTATTCTTCTGTTCGTGTGTACCAGAGGTGTTCCTTGTGTTATGTGTCTTCTCCTGTTGAAGTTGAGCTTTGATTGCTTTTGGCTTGTCAGGAGGTGGGATTGACTCCCAGGCTGACTAGCTGTGAGGATTAGCTGTGTCCACAGTTTATGAGCTGCTGTGTGAGGGTTGACCCCTCAGATGAGGCTTGGCCCCTATGGGCTCTTGTGCCTGTAGCGATTTCCCTTTGGGTGTGACTCTTGTAGGTCAAACCCCATAATGCTCTGGTTTTATCTAAAGTTGGCCTCTGGTGTGATGATTCTTGTGCCTCTTTGGCTGGGCCCTGCTGCAGAGTGATTTTAGAGAAAAACAGATCAACAAGCACAACTGCAACACCCACCAAAGGAAACTAGATACTCTCACATGTAAAAAAACAACCAACAACCTGCACTCAACATGTACAGAAATATCAAACATACAAAAGAAGAAAGCAAACAAACTAAAACAAAACCACAACAAAAAAAAACAAGGAACAAAAAACAAAATAAAATAAAATATAATAAAATAAAAAATAGAATAAACATGAGAAACAAAATAGCAACACCCAAAAAAATTGCAGAAAAAAATGGAAAAAAGGAAAAGTACAGCAGTGAAAAGAAAGAAGAAGAGAAGGGAGAGAGAAAGAGGGTAGAAGAGAAAAAAGGAAAGAAAGAGAAAAAATATATATATACATATATATGTGCTTACACACCTATATATATGGACATACATATCCACATATGTATACCTATATATATGTCTGTATTAAAATCTAAAAATGATAATAATGAAATAGAAAAAAACAAAAACAACCAAAACAATCAACCAAAAAAAAAAACCCCAAAAACACCCCAAAGAACCCAAAACACACACACAAAAAAAACAAAAAACAACCAGTGCCAGTCTTGGCTAAAGTCCACCAAGCTATATCTCCAGGTTGTCTTCTGCTGTTCAAAAACCCCTCTGCGTCTTGTGGGGGCCGAGCTGACCACCTGGGGCCTAGAGTGACCCTGGCAATGCAGGTCTATTATAGATGAGTGGGGTTATGAGTTGTGATTGGTAGTTTTTACAAAGTCAATGCCGTTTCTGCCCTTACCTGCCCCAAGGCACGCTGAGTGCTGTGCAGCCAGAAGGCTCGATGTGCGTCTTCAGGCACCCTTTCCGCTGGAGGCTGTGGGGGGATAAGATTTCAGAGCTGCTAAAAGCCACCTGCCAGGGGACTTGCAAGTGACTCAGCAGCTGAAGTTGCCCTGCCTCCCAAGCTGTGCAGGAGAGGCAGGGGCGGGGTAGGTAGGCTCACACTCCACGACCGTTTCTTGGGTGAAGATTCTCAACCCCCTGGGAGTAGGAGCACCTCTGAAATCTGACCCTACTCCTCCATTTAGGGGTCAGTTTAAGACTCGCGCATGGCGGGGGCCAAGGTTTCTGAGGAAGAGTGGGGGTGGGTTCATATCTATGCAGTTTTTTGCTTTCTGTCAGAGAAAAAAAAAAAGTCCCACTGCCATTTTGAGCTGAGGCTTCTGCCTCAGATGGAACAGCCAAGCTCCTGCTGCGCTCCGGGAGGGACTATAGGGGCGCAGGGGCTGAACCCACCCTGGTGCTGCAACGCTCTCTGCTCTGTCTCATCAGGTCCCGCAGTCTCCGCAGCTGCGGGTGCAGGCTGCATCTCCACGAGTCTCACTTCCCTCTTCCCCTGTTTGCTGGGTTTGAGGCTTCTGCCTCAGAGTCTGTGCGCTGCGGAGCCCCTGTTGCACTCCCTGTGGGACCAGGTGGGCGCAGGGACTGAGCCTGCCCTGGCGCTGCAACGCTCTCCGCTCTATATCCTGGGGTCCCCTTGTCTGCGTATTTACAGAGCCTTAATACTAACCATTGACGAGACCCTCATAACAAGATTACTAGTCCAAACCTTCCTAATAGTGGGCAATTTTAGGATTGATAAAATATGTTTTTGGAGGTCTATCAATATGAGAGTCTGAAAAACAAGTTCACTTCCAATAATAGCTCTATCAGAGTTTGTTAAGGAAAAAACTAAAACTGAATAAAACGTTTCAACTTGTGAGTACTTGTGTGCATGTTTCCAACATGTTTCACATTTACTCGTTTAATCCTCATGACAACCCATGGGAAAGAGTGCTGTTGTTATCCTCAGTCACAGATGAGGACATCACTGAGGCCAGAGAGATAAAATCACTTGTTGAAAGTCACTGGGCTGGCAAGTTCCAGAACAGGACAATTGAACCTCTGCAGTCTCACTCTAGAGCCCAAAAAACATGGGAGGCCTCTACTTACATGTAATGAAGCTGTGGTGGAGTTGTTTGAAATACTACCCAATTTTTCTTTTTCCTGCTTACGAGTATATTCCTTACCCCCTCCCAACCTGTCTCTTCTTTCCCCTAAATATCTCCATTCAAGCAGTTAGTTCCTGGTCCACGTGCTCCATGTTTCCCAGGGCAGAAAGCAGGGGCAGCCTCGCAGTGTTTGCCTCTAGTGCTTTCAAATGCATACATTCCATTGGACAAGTTATTTTAGAAGCCTCTGTGTCAAAAGCATAAAAATGGAGGCAATGCATTTGAGAGGAGGGGAGGAAATAAGGAGTTTTAGAAATATTGCGAATCTTCATGTTTCATACAGGAGTGAGAGAGGCCTCAGTCACATTTCTCCCAGCAGGGATATTGTTGGTATGCTCAAAGCCCTGTGGGTACCATATCATAATTTGCAGAACATCCAGCCTTCACTCCAGTGAGGTCCATCCAAAGCCTACAGCAAGGCTTCAACTGGGCTACCATCCCATCTGCTGCAGGGGAGCCCTGGCCTTCCTAACAGCCCCCACTGCACCCAAGGATGCCCCAACAAATGTGGGGCCTTCCGGACCTGCAGGCCTGACCTGTCCAATATATCACTGCAATTTGCCCTCCAGTGTTCCAGAACCCCTGTAATTCTAGCAGAAGGAGGGGTGACGGTGGAAAAGAAATGGTACTAAATAAAACCAGTTTAAGTTCCCCTGAGCTGGGACAGTGGTTGGATGCAGCCTTATACCAACTTCATCTTCTACTGTGTTTGAAAGTGTATGATTAGATTTCGACTATAGGCAGGAAAGAATGCTACATGGCTAGGCTGACCATTTCAGCTGTCTTCTAGTAAATACAGAGAACTGCAAGGTGAATTGACTCATAATAGTATCATCAATGAAGAATGATTTAAATGTTTATAATGACCACAGTAAGGCAGTGAAAGGTCTATGTTTTCACAATGCCGCTTAGCTTCTGGTTTATGTATGGGTGCTGAAGGGCACAGATAAGAAAAGGTATTTCATTGACCTGGGTGTCAAATATGCACAGTTAAATATGGATAAAGTTAGGATATTTATTTCTATGATCTCATTGCAAAGAAGGTTTCAGATGACAATAGCTGAAACAGTCTAGCAAAGATAACTTCCACAATGCATAAATATGTTCATAATTACTTACCATCTTTAATTTGGCACTGGCTTTATCCCCACTGTGTTTACTTACCCCTGCTTCTAGTAATTCTTCTCTGTTTCTAAGAGATAAACTGCCTATTTTTTAAGGACATATATTTAAGATAAAACACATTACAGTCCTCAACCTTCCACCACATGCAACAATTTTACTTCTAATATTCATTGCTTTTGAGAAAATACGTAAGTTCATATGGATGCCTAAGTGCTTATAATAACTCCACAAGTTGGAAGTCACTGATTTGTCCACGGGGGCTGTGCTACAATTGGTGGTTTAAACATTTGTTAAAACCACTAGACTCTAATTTTTTTTTTTTAAGGCAAATGAATTTTTTTTTTTAAGATTTTATTGGGGAATTGGGGGAGGGGAACAGCGCTGGGGAATTGGGGGAAGGGGAACAGACANGTAATTTCTTAATTTTCTTTTATTTCTGTGGTGTCTGTTGTCACTTCGCCTCTTTCATTCCTGATTTTACTAATTTGAGTCTTCTCTCTCTTTCTTTTTTTTTTTTTTTTTTGATGAGTCTGGCTAGAGGTTTGTCAATATAGTTTATCTTCTCAAAAAACCAGGTCTTGGTTTAGTTGATCTTTTGTATTTTTTTTCTGGTCTCTATTTCGTTTATTTCTGCTCTGGTCTTTATTATCTCCTTTCTTGTACTACCTTTGGGTTTATTTTGTTGTTCTTTTCCCTTTCCCTTAGGTGTTGATTTGAGATTTTTCTTGCTTCTTTAGGTAGGCCTGCACTGCTATAAACTTCCCTCTTAGGACTGCTTTTCACTGCATCCCAGAGATTTTGGGTTATGGTGTTTTCATTTTCCTTTGTCTCGAGGTATCTTTTGATTTCCACCTTGATCTCATTTTTGACCCACTCGCTATTTAATAACATGTTATTCAGCCTCCATGTATTGTGTGCTTTCTGGGTTTCTTCTTATAATTGATTTCTAGTTTCATAGCATTGTGGTCGGAGAAGGCACTTGATATGATTTCAATCTTTTATTGAGGCTTGTTTTGTGGCTTAACATGTGGTCTATCTTGGAAAATGTTCCATGTACACTTTAGAAGAATGTATATTCTGTAGCTTTGGGGTGAAATACTCTGAAAATATCAGTTAAATCCAGCTGGTCTAATGTGTCATTTAAGGCCACTGTTTCCACATTGATTTTCTGCCTGGAGGATCTGTCTGTCCATTGGTGACAGCAGGGTGTTGAAGTCCCCTACCACGATAGTGCTACTGTTGATCTCTGTCTTTATGTCTGTCAATATCTGTTTTATATATTTAGAGGCTTCTATGTTAGGTGCTTGGTGTTTACTAGGGTTATGTCCTCTTGTTGGATTGATCCCTTTATTATTATGAAGTGTCCTTCTTTGTCCTTTATTATATTCTTAAATTTAAAATCCATTTTATCTGGTATAAGTATCGCTACTCCAGCTTTTTTCTCAGTTCCATTTGCATGAAATATTTTAC
>NW_017731593.1:1107823-1135690 GCF_001890085.2 Hipposideros armiger
GGATGTTGCTTCACTGGCCCAAGCTGGCACCATCATTGCGCTCTTCCCAGGCGAGGCAGATCAGTCGCCGGCTTCTGGACAGCTGCTCACAGCGGCTGTTGGCCGCTCACGCTGGCTGTTGGCTACACATGGTAGCTTATGGCAGCCCACTGCAGCAGGGGCTGCAGCCTACGCCGTCGCCAGCGACCCATGGCAGCCCAGTCCCAGGGCGAGCTGCCGTTCACCATCTTAGCTGCAGAGGGCAGTGTCACTGGCCCTCATATGTAGGATCCGACCGAACCGGGGTCCTCTGGCATCCCAAGCCAGTTCTTAACCAACGTGCCACTCGGCCGGCCCTGGACTCTAAAAATTTTAAGCAAAGATCATGTCTTATTAATCTTGTATAAAATAAGCACCAGTTAAACACAGTATCTGAGATATAGTAGGTGTTTAATAAATGTTTCCTGATGAATAATCAAATATTCTCATTCAGATGAGGGTAAGCTAAGAAACGGAATATGAGTGAGGCCTTCACTCTTCTCCATGGGGGGCAGAGGGCTGGCTGCCTAGGTTTGTGGTAGTGATGGGAGAAAATGATACTCGTTTAGTTAACAAGCATTTATATTGTGCTTACTATGTAGTACTTTTCATAAGTCTGGAAGAATTCTAATTATTTTACTCACATGATTGATCCTCATTTTGATCCCAGGAGATATTATTTTTATTGTTGTCATCCCTATTTTACAGATGAGAAAACTAAGGCACAGAGAGGATGATCTATCCGAGGCCACATTATGACTTTATCATCAAAAATATTTATCTTTTTTCACATGAACTATCATTATACCATCTTGTATGTGTATATATGATTTAGGCTTATGGGAAATAATGGATACATTTGTTAATGACCTGTGAATCCAATGAAGCCTAAGTGTACTTTTCTTTTTCTTGAGGGGTTTTACCATGTTATTTTTATTATTATTATTTTTAGTTTCAGGTGTATGAAACAATGTAATAATTAGACATTTACATCCCTCACAAAGTGATAACCTCCCTCCCCCAATCTACTACCCCTCTGACATCATATATAGCTGTTACAATTCCATTGACTCTATTCCCTATGTTGTACTCCACATTCTGTGACTATATATATATATATTAAATTATAGTTGACATTCATTAAGTGTATTTTTTTTAAGACAGATTCCCCAATTCCACCAAACACCTCGGCTATAAAATAGCTTGTCCGGGGTGTTGGTAGGGAGGATGCCAGGGCTAGGCATCTTAGATTCCAAATTTAAGATAAATGTTCTAAGCCATGCTTTACACTATAGAAGCCCATACCAACAGCTACCAAACAGCTTAATAGATGTGGTTATTCATTAATCACTCTCAGTTATTTAGCAACATAAGCTATTTCCAAATATAATCTTCGTTCCTAACGAGTTCATCCTGTCAAAATATCAGATTACGTGGACAAGTGGAAACTTTGCAAATCAAATGTTAAAAGGCGGCTCAACAGTTAAAGCAAAAATATCTGGGCATACTGGCTGACCACAAGTTCAAAAGATGCCAAGGTTATGACAAGACTTTTTAAAAGGTGATGCCATTTTATAACAAATTAGTAGATGTATAGTGTCTTGTTTATGGGGAATGAGTCTACATTTGAAGTATGGGTTTCAGTCAGGCACCTCATTTTAAAGGAGGAAAATGACATTTAGATTACTCACCAAAAGTATGGTAGGAAAAACAGGCATTTTAAATGGAAACAACGAAGGGGTAGACGATGTTTGCTTTGATAAAGAGAATATCTAGAAAACGCACAACAGTTGTCTTAGAATATCTGAAAGAGACTGCAGTGAGGCATAAATATTTTCACATCAGAGTCCTGTCTCCTATCTCTGAATTACACCTTCATCCCTCTATTTCTAATGCCTCTGCCCTAAAATGCCTCCTTATTGCAATAATTTTCTAATTAGTGTCCCTGCATCTCATCTCATATTTCTCCCACATAAACCCTTCACAACATACCAGAATTATCTTTCCAAAACACAAATCTTACTGTGGCATTTCCTGGCTTAAAAGCCTCCCAATAGCCTCGTAGTGCACATAGAGTAAGCGTGAACCTGTCAGCCTTACAAGGTTTCTGGTTATAATTCATATTCATAACCTACTACACTCTGCTCTTATCCCATCCCCAACCATCTCCATTTCCTTAAGTCTATGCTTTGCTTTCTTAGGATTAATCACTGAAGAACTTTGTACTTCTAAACCTGTTTTCCTTTACAAACAATATTTTTCTCTTGGTCTGGAATTCTCTGCCCTCCCTCCATTCGTCCCCTAACTAATGAACTTCTATTCATCCATTAGAACCAGCTAAATATGTCATCTCTTCTACAAAGCTAACCTTACTCCCCACAGTCAGTATTCAGGGTGCAGGGCCTGCACCTCAGTGCACTCCTAACACCTTGTACGTAATTACCAGGTTATTGCTAGAAATTCATGTGCAGGCCTTTCTACTTTGCCAAATCTTCAGCTTCTCAACTTGGTGACTTCATGTCCTATGACAAGGCCTGGGTCAAGATAAAGACTCAATTATTTTATGAGAATAATATATTGAGGGGCAACACGTGGGAGCAGAGATGGTTTCAATATAACAATAACATTGATGATGATATTAATGATAATAGCTACCATGCTAAGCACCTAGAAGGTGCCAAGCAATGTCTTAGGACCTATGCATATGCCATCTTGATCCACACAACTGCAGGCAGTAGGTTACTTACAAATAAAGAATATGAGAATCAAAGAGATAAAGTGGCTTGCCCAAGATCAAACAACAAATAAACAGTAGAACTATGACTTGAAAACAAGTCTCTCTGACTCGAAAATCCATGCCCCAAGCCATACATCAAATTGCTTCCTTTAACTCTCCAAAAACAAAAAATCAGAGGTATCCAACGGATTGCATAGTTTCCTCTGGAGGTTTGTTTCCAAGCACTGACAGTGAGTATTTCTCAGAAACATTTTTAGAATGATAACTCTTCACTTCTTCAAAAGATTGGACTTTACATAGTTATAGCACCGAGGCAGGTGTGGTTTGGAAGAGCACGAACCAGTTCCCCTTTTCAAAAAACCCCCAGCAGCACTCTCCTAGATACCCTGATATTTACATTATCTAAATAAAACTAGTGTATCTGTAAATGAACAGTTTGCAGACACATGCTTTAGCTGCATTTGGCCTCTCGCCAGGTCGATTCCCCAAACCCCTCCAACAGAGAAATTTGGGAGTTCCAGCTAGGAGACACGGCTGGTCAGTAGCAGCCCTAAGGACACTTTCACATTTAGCATTCATTGAAAAAACAAATTCTATAGAAAGAGCACAGAAGCATCGAATACTGATGTTTGGGTCCTCTGCTTATTGTTGATTATACACGTTCTATCTTATTGTCTTCTCTCCTTCCACAGATAACATTCTCTCTGAGTTGACCGAGGACCTATTTCTTAGGGCCATGGGCTCTTGTTTGTGTTTGGCTATTTGAAAGCCTAAGAAACATTCTGAAGTTGTTTACTGAAAAATTGCTTACCATTTGCTTATCTCGCTACCGTGGGACGTATGCAAGGAGAAGTTTAATGCATCTATCTTCCCCCTCGGATTGCATCTTGCCATCTGTGGTGCATCCTAGAGGACCAGAGAGGCCTGCATCCATAATGATCATACTTTAATATTCTGGATGTTACTGTAGATACCAATAGATTTGGGAGGGACCTGAAGCCTAGGGAAATATATGAGTAAATTCAGCTCAGTCACCTTCCTTTAGATGACTTGCCTGAAGTAGAACATCCTAAAGTTCACAGGTTTGTATGTGACATCTTTTAAAATAGCTCTAGATATGCGCTGGCTCTGTTCAAAAAATGGAACGTCAAAGGTGACTCAGCCTAGCTGAAGCAAGAAAAGTTTAATTCAGAACATAATTTGCTTTTCTTTATTTGCACACTGCAGTTCTGGGGAATAAAAGCCATTATGGAATCAAAGGACAATTTGATTTTTTGTTGTTGTTGTTCTGCACTGAATTTTTAAAGCCTTTTTTAAAAGAACATAAACAGATGAATGATACTAGATTCCATGCAGCTTAAAACTAAGTACCTTGAGCTCTTTCCCATGATAAACAGAAACCAATTTTGGCTCACTGCCCCCAAGCACAGTTCTGTGTGTGTACTCGGCGAGACGGATCTCTTCTTTGTCTGGGGGAAGGAAACCCAGGCTGGCATGAGCTGTGATTCTCAGAGAGATGGGGATTTGAAAGACATTCAATTATGAATGTTTCAATATTCTCCCCGAAAAGCAAAACCTCTGACTGCCTTTTAGGTCTCTCCAAACTTTGAAGGGCAATTTTGAGTGGGTCAAAGAAGACTCTGGGCTTTTCTATGCATCTTGTGAGATGGAGGGACTATCACGGGGATGGTAAGATTAGGAGAATCTATATTTACACTCCAAGGAAAATAAAAGAGAAGCCCTAATAGAGTGAGGAAGACAGTGAAGATTCCAAGAGCCAAACAAAATGTACTTCTGTTAGACTCTTTGTAGGATGCAGATTACAAGGCATGGAAGCAGAGGTTTGGGGGTCAGCGGCAGAGTGTAAAGTTATTGATATGAATTATGCATTGAATCTCTTGGACCTTCTTCAAGAAATATCAGTAAGAGGTGGGATTGTTTTTAATTGCTTTTTGATTGCTAAGCAACTCTCTGAATGCGACACTGCACAGAGAATAGATAATGTCAGGCTCCCGCTTATAAAATGAATTGAAGAAGAAACTAAATAAAGCCAGGAGGGAGAAGATGAGTTCTGTCTCTACAGTCCTTCTTGCAGTGGGGATGCATGTGGCCTTAAGCCCTTTGTGAGCCTTGGCCATGGAGTCCCCAGTGAGAACATTGACCTAAAGATGTTCCAAAAATTCTATGTGCCAAACATTTATCTCTACAATACAGAGTAAGACTTCATCGCTGGCTGAATAGAAGGATTGTGAGTACCATTAAGAGTTTCCTGCTATAGTTAAAGATGAAGGACAAGAATAATTAATAATGTTTCAGGGATCTACCATAAGCTCAGCACTGGGGAGCAGCTAAGAACAGGGTAAGGCACAAGCTGTTACCACCCAAGAAGCTCACCATCGGTGAATCATGACTACACACAGGGGACAACTGGGGGCTAGAAGGAACTGGAAGAATCAGGAAAGGCACATTCACTGGCGGCTCAATTGGGGCTTCTCATTCACCCGTGATCAAGGTATGAAATGTGTCCCAACACAGAGGTTGCAATCCCTTGGAGGGTCACCCAACACCATGAGTTAGGGTGGCGGTCCCATTAGAATGGGAGACTGACTTTTTGATCCTTGATTAGGGTCCCATATTTTCATCCTGCACCATAAATTGATTCTGAAGATGACTAATGTTCATCTAGGACCAATGAGGGAAGAGAGTGCATTACAGGCAGGGAGAATGGGACTAGTATGGTAGAAAGAGATGTTTCTTCCCTCCGTATTTATGAAAATTCATAAAAATTTTCTCAGCTCCAGACTAGAGAGACCATAAACAATTATAACTATTTTCCATATAATCACACTCTTTGTTGAGTCTCTAGAACTCATCTGTGATTCTTTTCACCCTTGCATTATTTTACTATAAAGGCTAGACTGTTAAAAATACTGTTTGCCACTCTACCTTGCTGCCACGGGTAGAACTGTGACACAGTTATGGCCAATGAGATATCATCAGAAGTTCCTGGCATTTTCTTCCTCAAATCAAAAGGAAAAACCTGGTGCTACCCAGGAATGCCAACATAAGGTGAAAATTTTGCTCTTTGACCCTAAGACAAGAAATGTAAAGGTTAATAAATGCATAATAAGAAAGGAGGCGCTGAGGCTAGAAGCAGCTTTAGTCCCTCATGGCGTCACTGAACCATCATGGCAGTCCTGAATTTCCCACTTTTAACTTCCTGCTTCATGCAACAAATAAAACTTTGTTTAAATCATAATAATAGAATTTTCTGTTACTTATTATCAAATGAATTCCTAACTAATACACCTTCAATTAAATAGTAAAGCCATTTATTCCCTAACTAAGTTGTGTCACTGACTTATCCTCTCATAAAAGAAAACACAACTCTACAGGTTCTTATGTCTCCTGCAACCCATGAAGTCTTCATGAATTGGAGGCAAAACCTCCATTTTTTTCCACAGGTGATACATTAATATCCAAAGTCCCAAACTGATTGCCAGATAATTTCAAAGGTTTGTCCCATTGTCTATAAAATTATAAAACCATATTTGGCTCCAAATTAGTACTGTGCCCTTTCAAAGTCAAGTTTGTGTGCTAGATGAATAGTAAAGCAATTACTATGTAGTTTGTATTTCTATATTAATATGGTGATAAACCATGGGATAGAATGTTTCAATTTATGACTGAATCTATATGTGATTTTAAAACAGCTGCTTGGGAAATGAAAAATATTCAAAATACTTCTATTGGTCAATGTACATAAAAATCAAGTCAATTATTTTCTGAGGTTTTTCACCCATTTATATTTAGTCAAATCAATTTACATGCTAGCATTTTGACCATATCAAATATACTGTCAATATGCCAAAGTTACTCTTTTAATCTGTACTCCTTACTTATTTCAGATGTGTTTTAAACATATTGGTATATTATGAGATGTTGCAATATTTGTTTACAAGTTTGTTTGTTTTTTTTTTTACTCAACTGATCTGTCTCAGTTAGGATGCATTTAGCTGCCAGAACAAAATACCTAAATTACAGTGTCTTGAACCACACTGCTTACTCATGCATTGTTTACATAGCACGAATTCTGTAGGCCAACAATTGCAGGGTTGTTTTGGCAGCTCAACAATGTTATAAAAGACCTGGCTCTTTCCACCGTTCTAATCCTTCATTCTCCATATATTTGTTTTCATCCTCATGTTTGTCACATCATGTGCACATAATAGCTGCCATAGCTCCAGGTATGTCATATTGGATCCAATAGCATCCAAGATGGAAGAGAGGGAGACCAGAGCTGAAAAAGATGTTCTTCTTATGCAACACTTTCTTTCATTAGGGAGGAAATTAATTCCCAAATACCCTTTAGGAAAACTTAAGGACTCTCCTTAGGAAATCATCCCAGAGCAATCTCTGCGTGGGGTAAGAAAAAAAAAAGTAGGGGCATTATTGGTCTAAATCAGGGGTTGGCAAATTTTTGAGATGGAAGAGCCGCCAGGGGTCGGCAAACTGTGGCTTGGGAGCCACATGCGGCTCTTTGCGTATGTACATGTGGCTCTGAAGTAAAATTGAAAATGAACATAAAACTATGATAGTTTCATTTATAATATTACGTTAAATTTTCCTTATTTGTAAAAATATATTTATGGCTCTTGAATAATTTTTAAATTGTCGCGAGGGACAGGTTTGGCTCTTTTAGGGGTCGGCAAACTTTTGAGACTGAATGTACCCAAAGAGCCGCATGTGGCTCGTGGGCCGTGGTTTGCCGACCCCTGGTCTAGACTAATCATGGCATGCCTCTTTGGGTTAGGTACAGTGTTATATGGGATCTGTTAGGAAAAGAAATGTGTCCAAGGCTAAGCAGCTAGTCACAGCTACAGAACCAGCTATGGACCCCTCATCCCCTGATCATTAGAATGTTATTCATTATCTTTCATCATATTCTTATATCCTTACTAGAAGTTAAAAATCAACAATAATTTAATTGTTATATAAGTTTATTTTTTATAAACAAGAGAGATAGTGATCACCATAACCATGGCAGCTCTAAAATACTTTAGATGGTTATAAAATGCAAAACCACATAATAAAGTGTATTTTTGCTCATTCATTCATTCAATAAAATTTTATTTAATTGCTACTATGTGCCAAACTCTGTCCTAGATATTTAATATTTATCAGGGAAAAAAACCCAACAAACACAACCAATAAAGAGCTCTGCCTTTGAGGTGCTAGTGGAAGAAACATATAATAAATAATAAACATTAGCTAGGATTAAACCCCTTTCTGTGGGAGGATTTTACTTTTTTTGGTCATCTCAAGCTTGGTAATATTACTTGTGTTAGCTAATGAAATGTCAGTGGGGCTGATGAGTGCTATTTCCAAGCAGAAGCTTCTGTTGTCTCTCTTTTCTCTCTACCAGGAGAAAGGCAATTCAGCATGGAATATTCCAAATGAAAATGACAGTAAACACAGCCTCAATCGGTCCATGGAAATAAACGTTGTTGTAAGTGACTGAGGTCTTTGGTCACTATAGTATGATAGTAGTATGATAGGCTAGGCTGACAATACCTGTAATTAATAGAGCACGTAGACACAGAACAAATACTGTAGAAAAAAAGGTAGAGCAGAGTACAGAAGGTCAGTAGTAAGATAGGGTGCAGATAGTGGTAGTAAATTGGATGGTCAGGTAAACCTCACTGAGGAGAAGAGATTTGAATTTCCATTCTGGAGTAAAGTGAGGGGATTTTGCCATGAGAGTATGTGGGGAAGGAGTATTCCAGATAGAAGCACCAGCTAGAGGAAGGGCCCCCAGATGAGGAGATCCTTTAAGGACCATTAAGGAGTCTCCCATGACTGGAACAAATAGGAGATGAGTTCAGAGGGAAATGGGGCCAGATGGAGTAGGGTTTTGGAGGTCAAGAGAAGGATGTTGGCTGTTACTCTGAGCTAATTAGGGAGCCATTGCAAGGTTTCTAATAGAGGAATGAAGGATGCTAACTCAAATTTTAAAAATATTACTTGGCTGCTGTATTGAGAATAGACACTTCAGGAACAAAGGTAGAGTGGGGGAAATCAGTGAAGAGGCTATTGCAGGAATCCAGGCTACATATGGTTATTAACTGAATCAAAGGAGATAGCCAGAAAGGTTAGGTGTGGGGTGAAAGGAAGACAGGACTCTGTGCCCTTCTGACAAAATAAAGCGTGCTCCCTTAATGCTGTCCAGTGAATAGAAATATGCAGCAATGTCATTCCTGCTGACCACTTAGGACACTTGCCAGTTGTGCCACTGGGCCTGTGAGGTAGGTACACAATGCCACTAGATTACCAGTTGGCAGTGTCAATGGTCACAATGGCCTGTAAAACATAAGGGGAAACTAGAAAATGACTAGTCCCATATGGAAAAGTCTCTGAGTCCTTTTGCTACAGTTGTTTGTTTGTTTTTTTAATCATATTATTACATGTCATATAAAGAGGGTGCCAAAAAAATGTATACACATTTTAAGGAAGGAAAAAACTATTAAAATTACACTGATTTAATTACAAAGTGTAATTAAAATTACAATTTGAGCACCTCTTGTAATTGCAGAAGTCAAACATGACTTGTATTCATCTTTTGTTATTGGTATATATTGAGTATCACAATTTTAACACAGTGTTTTCCTTTTTGTGTATACATAAAAAATGTGTATATATTTTTTTGTCACCCTCCGTATTGTATGGCATGAATCTACATCTGTTTGGGGTTTTTTGTTTGTTTTGTTTTTTGTTTGTTTGGTTTTTTTTGTAATAGTTTGCAATAAACTTTTTTGGCTTCATTAAACTAAAACAACAATAACACTAAATTCATGTTTAATAATAATAATAAAAGAGTACTAAGCTTCCATTCCTCAAGAAAGTGATGATAAATGTGGAATCTATAAAAACTCTTGTTGACATTTACCATTTTTCAAGGGGGTATTAATGATACCACAGGTCATATGAAAAATAGAAGACAAAAATCTGATGAAGAAGTATCAGTGTCTACTTCAAGTGAGTTTTTTTTAAATTAAATTTATTGGGGTGACAATGGTCAACAAAGCAACATAGGTTTCAAGTGTATAATTCTATAATACATTATCTATATATTGCATTATGTGTTCTCCAAGTAAGTTGGTTTTTAAAGATTATCCCCACATATGATTTTATAGGTGCCCCTGCCAAACGTGGATTTATAGATCACTCAATGAAGAATGACTTTCCATTTAGATCAATGGTCATTATTTTAAATTATTTTTCTTGATATTCCATTTTAAGTTCTCTTATGGTCCAACAGTTGATGGCCTTTGTGAATAATTAAGTGATGCGGGTGCTATATGTTATCAGATTCTCCAAATAGAGAATCAGTTAACTCAGTCAGGGCTTGGTTACTTTATTTATCTAGTTGAAAGTAAAGCTTTCAAAATTTCATTCCTTTGAAGGTTAAATTTCTAAAATTATTTCAAATGCTACTTGGTTAAGTGCAACAATAAAGATGAAATTGTTTGTTTTCTAACAAAAGTTTGAATGTAAATTTTTGGGAACACACTATCATAATCACAATGAAAAGAACAATGTTCTTACTAATTAATGTCTTTGTGAAGTAGAAATATATTATAATTGATTGTGGAATATACAAATTTCACAATGACTAAATCCATCCATAGTGTGTGTGTGTGTGTGTGTGTGTGTGTGTGTGTGTGTGTTTTCTGATGTCCTACAAGGCGACCAAGGATACAATGACAAACAGGGAGATATGGCTTTATGCCATAATGAAAATTGCAGTCTAGTGGGGATATAGACAATTAAATGAGCAATTACAACATAAAGGCAAGTACAGCTTGCTTTGGGACAATATACACAGAATACTTTAACTTCAGATTTGGGAGAAAACCAGGGTCAGAGAGGTTTTCTGAATAAAATAATGTCTCAAATGAGACTTAGAGAATATACAAATTCTGATCAGTCAGCCAAAGTTACAAGACTTATGAAATCCTGAAGGTGAGAGAAGGAGAAATTTTACTACATGTTCTAAGACTTACTTATAAGAAGCTGTGGTACCTAGTATCGGGGGAGTGTAAGGGGTGGATGTGGAAACACCGAGGAAGGCATGACTACAGGTGGAGATCAAAAGGCAGGTTTCTAAATTTGATCCATCATGCTACAAATGAATACTTAATCCTAAAATTTAGAGTAACGGTTTCAGTAGAGTGGGAGGGGCAGAAGCTAGAATACAGCGGATTGAGGAATGAGTGGGAAGAGAAGAAAAACTGCAAAGTGGTCAATACTTTCGAAGTCTGTATCTATGAAAGAAGTATAATAAAGAAGTTGGGGGCCGGCCAAGTGGCACAGTGGTTAAGAACTGGCTTGGGACGCCAGAGGGCCCCGGTTCGGATCCCACATATGGGGGCCAGTGACACTGCCCTCCACAGCTGAGATGCTGAACAACGGCTCAACCTGGAGCTGGGCTGCCGTGAGTCGCTGGCCACGGCGTAGGAAAAAAACAAACAAACAAACAAAAAAAACAAAAAAAAACAAACAAACAAAAAAAAAGAAGTTGGTGGCTCGAGAACAATGTGATATCAAGAAGAGTTTGTTTTAAAGTTAGGCGACATGAACATGTTTAGTACTGATGGAAAGGCAGCCAAAAATAATGGTATTGCTGACAATCTAGGAAGAGTTCTTCTCCATTCCTAGAGTGAGAATGCTGAAAAGGTGAGAAGGAAAGAGACCAAGAGCACAGGTGGAGAGATTAGCATTAGACTGTTAATTCATACACTGAAATGAGAGGGCGAGAAAGGAGGAAAGGATAAGTGTAGGTGCAAAGAAGCTGCTTTTGGTTGTATGAAATTGAGAAAGTTGTTAGTAGGATTCTATTTTCTCCTCGAAGTAGGAGGCTAGGACATATGCTAAGGAGTGAGAAGAAAACTGGCAGGAACAGAGGCTTAAGAAGGGAGAAGGTTGAAAATAGCTGTTGCAAAGAAATGGGAGTGAAAACTAATTAGGAAATCAATAGCAGCCCAGTTGAAGTTGGATATCATGAATTTAGAGAAGCGTTAATCTGCTAGGTTGTAAGTTTATCTCTGCCAGTGCTTGCTTTAGGGGTATCAACTCAAAGAAGATAGGTAGTTAAATTCAGTCAGAATTAGCTTTTTCAGGTGGATGTTGTAGAAGGACAATGGAGCCATACTACGCATGCTTCAAATAAGGCAAGTTTTGGATAAATGTTACATGAATGATACAAACAAACAAGTCTATAAGTATGAGGTCGGACAACTAAGTTCATGAACTCATCCTAGAAAAAATGCTACATACCTTGTTGCTGAATATCACTATGGTCACCTTCAAAGTGCTCCCTTTGAGAAGTTATGCACCGACGTCAGCGCCTAGTCCACCCTTCAAGGCAATTTAGAACTCTTTTTCTGGAATGGCCATCAGAGCTGTCGTCGTGTTACCCTTGATGTCCTGAATGCCACCAAAATGTCTTCCTATCAATATTTCCTTTATCTTTGGGTAAAGAAATAAGTCATTGGGGGCCAGATCAGGTGAGTAGGGAGGGTGTTCCAATACAGTTATTTGTTTACTGGCTAAAACCTCCTTCACAGACAGCTCCCTGTGAGCTGGTGCATTCTCCTGATGAAAGAGCCATGAATTGTTGGCAAAAGTTCAGGTCGTCTAACTTTTTCACGCAGCCTTTTCAGCACTTCCAAATAGTAAACTTGGTTAACTGTTTGTCCAGTTGGTATAAATTTATAATGAATAATCCCTCTGATATCAAAAAGGTTAGCAACATTGTTACAACAAGTTCGCCAACTTAGTTGTCAGACCTCATATAGCAAGAAGGGGCAAGTCAGTATTGGCTGCATTTATTAAGGAGAACAGGGTGCATTTTCTAAGATATGTGGGAAATGTCAGGGTATTCAAGGTGAGGGAAATTCATAGGTGATGGCTTAAGCATAGAGATAGCGCAGTGCCCTTGGAGAGGGGAAAGAGTTGCAGAAATGGTGGGTTCTTGGTGAGAAGTAATGTGAACTATATTAGACAGGTAGGTGTGCCTAAGTAGGGGAAGTGTGTGTGTGTGTGTGTGTGTGTGTGTTCTTCATTCACCACCCCTGTCCACAATGTATCAGAGCTTTATTTCAAGATTCGTAGTGGCTCTAAAGTTACACACACACACACACACACACACACACACACACACACATCAATTCATATGTCTTTATCAGCTTCACTATTGAAGTAGATAATGTTGCTTTAATTTGCTTACCAATAAATGGATATTTAAGAGTATGAACAAAAATATGATATTCATACAGCTTATTATCTATATTATAAAGGCATTTTTGAAAACTCAATATATTGTTCAGTTTCTATAAAAGCTTTTCTTTTATTCTTTCAAGAAATACTGATTAAGTACAAAGTAATGTTTTAGGTGCTAAGATTACAACATGGAACAAAACTGGAAAGAAAAAAGCCCGCTTTTAGTGAGCTCACCTTTTACTGAAAGGAAAGACAGACAATAAAAAAATATATACATATATAAAATATATGTTATGCAATGATGTGGTAAGTTCTTCGGGGGAAAAAAAATAAAGATTGGAGGGAAATGGGCAGCGCCAGGACTTGGGGGATGTTTTACAATTTTAAATTGAGTGGTCAGCAAAGGCCTCATTGTGAAGTTGACATTTGAAAAGAGCTGCAGGGTGTAATGAAAAAAGGCATGGGGCGATCTAAGATGATTGTAAGGACTATGGCTTTCACTCTGAGTGAAAGTTCAGGTCATTAGTGGTTTTTGAGCAAAGAGGGGAACATGATCTAATTTAAGTTTTAAAAGAATCAATTTAGCAGCTGTACAGAGCTTAGAGTGGGAGGGCAAGAGGAGAAATGATGAGTAAGTGTCAGGACAGTTACAGTCATTTGAGAGAGCAGTACTGCTGCCGCGCACTGCAGGTAGCACTGCTGTGGGGGCAATCTGCTGGAACATGGGCATATTCTGAAGGTACGGCCAGCAGGATTTGCTGAGGGAAGAGACAGAAGTATGTGTCAAAGAGTTAAGTCAAAGATGACTCCCCAAATTCGATCTGAGCCAAGGAATTGGATTTACCGCTTACTAAGTAGAGAAAACTGTAGGTCAGGAGTTTAGTTTTGGACCTATAAAGTCCGAGATGCTTATTAGACAACCAAATGGTGATGTTTAGTAAGCAGCTGGATATATAAACCTGGAGTTAAAGGTCAAGTCCAGGGTGGAGATATAAATTTTGGAAGTGTTTGTCTTACAGATGAGTACAAGTAAATCATAAAAGAGCCCTGAGGACTAGGCTCAAGACCCCTGCAAAGTTTAGTCAGAGAATGAGGAATATGATAGTGAGTTAGAAAGGTCCAAAGAAGACATCCTGAAGCCATGTGACAAAAGCGTTTCAAAGAGAAGAAATGATCAACGCTGTCAAATGGTACTGAGAGATGATGTCAAATGGGGTCTGAGAGTTAATCATTAGATTTAGCAACATGGGCTATTGGTAAACTTGACCAGAACATATCAGGTACAGAGGTAGACTTATTGGTATAGATTTAATAGAAGATGAAGGGAGAATAATTGGAGATGGCCCATAGAGACAGTTCTTTTGAAGAGTTTTGCTATAAATGGGAGAAAAGAAATAAAACCTTAGCTAGAGCGGGACTTATGATCAGGACATTTTTATAGCTTGGAATATATTTCAGCACTTTTGAAAACTGATAGAAATGATCTGGTAAAGGGAGTAAACGTGATCATGCAGAAGGGAAGTATGGAATTGCTGATGTGATATCTTTGAGTAAAGAAAAGGGAATGGGACCTTTGAACAATTATAGGAGTTGGACGCAGACAAAAGTTTGGATACTTTATCCATAATACCAGACAAGCAGGAAAAGTATGTGGATAAAGATGCAGGTATGTGGTAAAAGTGGTGGTGGGAAATTATGCATTTTTTTCCCTGATTGTTTCAATTTTCTCAGTGAAACAGAAAGTGATTTGCAAATTAAAAATAATAATGGCATACTGGATAGAATAAGATATTTGGAAAGACCTAAGGGCCCATTTGCGGTTAATCATCATGAATTTAAAAGTTAGACCAATTAATAAGTCACGTATTTTTTTTCTTCTAGACACATTGGTTTGTATTAGTTCAGGAATAGAAAAGTCAGGAATTTAGATTCAAGAAAGGTTGGAGTTTTGTCAGGTGAATGTGATTAAGCCAGAGTGGCCAAAGGGTGTTGAAGGTGCATGCTAGAAAGTGAAAACATTTGCCCTGGGTAAGAAAAATAGTGAGAAAATAAGATCGGTGAGGGACAGTAAATAGGTTGTAGGATTATTGAATTGTAGGTCTTGGTGGGGCAGGTGAATTTTATTACTGAACTTAGAATTATTGGGTTATAGAACTACCAATAGTTTAACCAATCAAAGAATATTAATTTTTTTAATTTAATTATATAATAGTAGAGCTCTACCCAGACGCTTGTCCATGTCACTGGAGACATCATTCCATGGCTTTTCTCCTCAGTCCAAGTTGGATCTGGAGATCTTCCTAATGGCCATCACCTACCTGATCTCCTGGAATTTACTCTCACTTAAGTCATTCATTCCCATGATTCTTCGTCTGAGAAGCACATGCTGCATATCAGCTAGGACCAGTAAGTGGCCTGCTCCATTTGGATTTCAACAGTGAGCCAGAGGCACATTCTCTACCTGTAGGGGTCTTACAACCTAGCAGAGACGATAAGCACTAAATGAGTATTTGCATTTGTGATGACTGAACCCTAAGGCAAAAATATAGGTGTAACATGAACAGACGTTGTCTCAGCGTCCAAGCTTAGCTGCAGAAGGAAATAATTATTTTTCCATGTCATATGGTTTCCCAGAAATAAGTACAGAGGCCATTTTTAATCCAGTGATGAGCGATTTTGAGTTGCTGTAGGGCTACACTTTGAGTGTAACACATGCTCTGGATCAGTGTGGCTCAAACCATTTCAGAACCTGCCAGCGAGTAGAAGTGTTGCCTGCACCCACCCCTGCATCCCTCTCTTGGTCGCTGTTTCCATTTCCTGACATTCCCCTTCTTTTTCTCCTTGAGATGGAGCTCCTTAAGCTCACACCTCCCTCACGGAACCTCCCTCAACTCACAGCCTACCCTGTCCTTCTCAGAATAGAGTCCACAGTGAGCCTGTGATGACAGATGATATTTGAACCCAGAGAATGAGGTGACTTCAAATGTGGGGCACTCTGAGGATGTCTTACAAGCCCTGACATTCTGAGGAATCTGGAATAACAGATGGAGAGGAAGCTTACCTGGCTGGCCTAAAATGAGGGTGGAGTGACCTAATAATACCTACGTTAGCTCTGGAACAGGAAGTGTTTTATCTGAGGTCCAGCTCCAGGTGAGCCTTCTGAGCAAGATATATTAGTAATAAACAAACAAACAAATAAACAAGGACCAGCCCTCCTCCTTTGTGACTTATGACCAAATAGTCACAAATATTCTCAAAATTCAACAATTTGTTTCGTAAATATTTGTAAATATTGCCTGTTAAACACAAAATTACTGGTTTCATTTATTTATTTCATCTCTTATCAGTATGTCTAGCTTTCCACCCCATATAGATAGTAGACATACATGTATTTTATGTTTTCATGATGCAGGGACCCCATCTATCCTTGATAAGATAAGAGCAAAAACCAAATATAAGCTTTTGGATGATTACATAATAATGAGGGAGCCTAGGAAGTGGTACTACAATGATAATTTTTGTTTCCTACTCACAATAGTACAAATGTATGTCCTTTCAGAACTAACATATAAAATCAAGCAATTCTGAGGCACGTTATTTTTTTTTCTTTAGGATGAGCATATGGTAAAAATCCTGTAAAAGAATCTAAGGATGGCAAAGCTGTTTTCTAGCAATTTTGCAAAAGAATGGATATGAAAATCAGAGATGTGTCCTGTGGTACCAAACTTTGGCTTTTTCTTGCTGTGATTGACACACACAGATAAAAATCCCCACCGTTCCCTTTGTATCATTTAACACCTACTTAATGGCTCCTGAATAAAAGTAAAAAATAAATATAAATGTTTAAGCCATAAACGATAGTGAACCCCCTATCCTGGTGATAAAGCCTCCAGTGTTTATGTATATTGTCACTGACTTTCAAATCAAAGATAGAAGAGAATGCCAAGCTGAAGAGCTAAAAGATGGAATTGTACTATTGTAACTTCTGTTGTCAAACTAAAACACCTGGTACTACCAGAGTTGAGTAGAAGTTCCTAGAAGTAAAGCTATGGGAGATAGTTTCTTCCATTTCATTTTCCTCTTCATATCTCTTTTGCCCTGTTTATATACAGACACACACACACATTCCCAGTCATAAAATTTGGGCATAACTTCAGGAGGGATTAGGTCAGAAAGATGACTTTCTCAGAAAAGTTGCAAATAATTTGGATTCAGTTACAGGGTAAGCTACAGGTACAGATGTCAGCAGGTATTTTCAGTGACCATTCACCACAGAAACTCTGTGCTCTTTGAAACAATTTAAAAAATATCAGACAAAATATATGCAAGAGGTTTCAGAAATCGGAAAATAGGCAGGCAGAACATGACCGTGAAGGAAGGAAAACAGATGAGGCGAGCCCTGTCATTCTTTCAGCTTATTGCATGGAGGTAGTTTCTAGGTCACAGTTTGGGATAGGGAATAGGGCCCCTGTACCACTAGGTGGAGGAGATAGAAGTGAGGGTTTAGGAGGCCAAGAAGCTAGAATTAATTCACAAGGCAGAGTCCCGGGGGGAAGAGAACTATGCAGTGAGAGAGAGCAAGCTCTGGAGATCTATAGAGAATCCCCTTGTGCCTTCAGCTGAGTACTCATCAGTACATTCACATGAGGAAACTAGCAAGCCCGGAGAAAAGAACCACCAAAAAGGAGCAGGTGAAGCAAATCTCAGAGACTCCACAGGGCTGGAAATAGTTTGATTCTCAAACAGTAGGGTTGAAAGACTTCTCAATGCATAGGGAATTGAATAGATTTCTCAACATGGTAATGCCTCAGTGATAGACCAAATTAGTCCTAGACTAAGGGCTCTTCTGGGTTTGCCTAACAAAGCCTGAAAGCAAGCCTGAAAGGATTTAACTGTTTTCAAATGGGTTAGCTACATCCTAGAATAAAGCTCCAATATATTTAAAAGGAAATATATATATATATATATATATATATATATATATATATATATATATATATATATATACATCAACGTTCAAAAAACCAAAATTCACAATGTCTGGCATCTAATCAAAAACTATTATGCACACAGAGAAGCAGGAAAATAGGGCCCATAATGAGGAAAAAACAATCAATAGTGACAGTCTTAGAAATAGCATGGAATGATTGAATTTGTAGATATGTATATCACAATAATATTTAGAAATATGCTTCATGTGTTCAAGAAAGTAGAGGAAACTGAGCAGGACAAAGAAAACATGATACATATATACACATAGTAATAGATATACATACATACATACATACATATATACAGATTTCCAAATCATACTTTTTAAATATAATTTTTGTATTTTTTATTACAGTTGACATATAATATTATATTAGTTTCAGGTGTACAACACAGTGTGGTTAGAAATTTATATGACTGATGAAGTGATCACCCCAATAAGTCTAGTACCTATCTGACACGATACATAATTATTACAATATTATTGACTGTATCCTCTATGCTGTGCTTTACATCCCATGCCTGTTTTTATAACTGGCAATTTGCTCATCTTAATCCCTTCCCCTTTTTCACCCATCCTCCTAACACCCCTCCCATCTGGCAACCATCAAAATGTTCTCTGTATCTATAATTGTGTTTCTGTTTTATTTGTTCATTTATTTTGTTTTTTATATTCCACCTATAAGTAAAATCATATGGTATTTGCCTTTCTCTGACTTATTTAGCTTAGCATACTACCCTTTAGTTCCATGCATATTGTTGCAGATGACAATATTTCATTTTTTTATGACTAATATTTCATTGTGTATATATATGCATGCTATCTCTTCTTAATCCATTCATCTATCGATGGACACTTAGGTTGCTTCCACATCTTAGCTCTTGTAAATAATACTGCAATAAACATAGGGATACATATATCTTTTCCAAATAGTGTTTTGGATTTCTTCAGAAAAATAACCAGAAGTGGAATTGCTGGGTCCTTCTTTGTCTCTTGCTATAGCCTTGATTTAAAGTCTATTTTGTCTAATATAAGTATTGCTACTTCAGATATTTTATTATTATTTCTATTTGCAAGAAGTATCTTTTTTTCCATCCCTTTACTTTCAGTTTGTGTCTTTTGATCTGAAGTCGGTCTCTTATAGGTAGCGTATGTATGGGTCTTGTTTTCTTATCTATTTGGCCACCTATGTCTTTTGATTAAAGCATTTAATCCATTTACATTTAAAGTAATTATTCATAGGTATGTAATTATTGCCATTTTATTATTCATGATTTTTAATCTTTTTCTTTCCCCCCCCTTCTCTTCTTCTTAAAGATGCCTCGTTAACATTTGTTGTACCACTAGCTTGGGGGTGATAAACTTCTTTAACTTTTTCTTGTCTGGGAAGCTCTTCTCTGTCCTTCAATTCTAAATGATAGCCTTGCAGGATACAGTAATCTTGGTCCTTGCTTTTCATCACTTTGAATATTTTATGCCATTCTCTTTGGCCTACAAAGTTTTGTTGAGAAATTAGCTGACAGTCTTATGGGAACTCTCTTTAGGTAATTAACTAACTGCTTTTCTCTTGCTGCTTTTAAGATTCTTTGTGTGGGGCCTGCCGAGTGGTACGTTTGTTAAGAGCTGGCTTGGGACACCAGCTCTGAGCAGCAGGGCCCCGGTTTGGATCCCACATGAGGGCCAGTGACACTGCCCTCTACAGCTAAGNGTGTCCGCCGGCGACAGCATAGGCTGCAGCCCCTGCTGCAGTGGGCTGCCATAAGCTACTGTGTGTGGCTGGCAGCCAGCGTGAGTGGCTGGCAGCCGGTGTGAGCTGCCAAGAGCTGCTGTGAGCAGCCATCCAGAGGCCAGCGACCGATCTGCCTCACCCGGGAAGAGCTCAATGATAATACCAACATGGGCCAGTGAAGCAACGTCCTCCACAAATAGACTGAAGAACCAAAGGACAGCAACTTGTCTGTTCCCCTTCACCAGATCCCCCAGCGCTGTTACCCTCCCTCAAGTCCCCAATAAAATCTTTAAAAAAAAAAAAAGATTCTTTGTGTTTAATCTTTGGCATCTTACTTATTATGTATCTTGATGTGGTCCTCTTTAGGTTCATCTTGTTTGGAACTCTCTGCACTTCCTGGGTTTGTATATCTATTTCCTTCACCAGGTTAAAGAAGTTTTCAGTCATTATTTCTTCAAATAGGTTTAATCCCTTTCTCTCTTTTTCTTCTGGTACACCTATGATGTGAATGTTGGTATGCTTATTGTTGTCCCAGAGGTCTCTTAAACTATCCTCATTTTTTAAATTCTTTTTTTTTTTCTTTTTATCTTCTGATTGGTCGTGTTCTACTACCTTGTCTTTCAAATTGCTGATTCGATCCTCTGCTTCCTCTAATCTACTGTTGATTCCCTCTAATTATTCTTCATTTCAGTTATTGTATTCTTCATTTCTGACTAGTTCTTTTTTATGTTTTCTATCTCATTGTTAAAGTTCTCACTGAGTTTGTTCATCATCCTTATATCCAGTGTTTTGAACTCTGCACCTGGTAAATTGTTTGCCTCCATTTTGTTTAGTTCTTTGTCTGGAGTTTTGTTCTGTTCTTTCATTTGGGACATGTGTCTTTGTCTCCTCAGTTTGGCAGCCTCCCTGTATTTGTTTCTATGTATTAGATAGAGCTTCTATGTCTCCTGGTCTGGGTAGAGTTGACTTATGTAGTAGGTGTCATGTGGAGCCCAGTGGCATGGTCTCCCTAGTCACCTGAGGCTGGTGCTCCAGGTGTGCCCCTTGTGTGGTTTCTGGGTACCTTCCTGTTGCAGTTGAGCCTTGATTGTAGGTGACACATCAGTGGGAGGGATTAACATCAGGCTGATTGGCTGTGAGGCTTGGATATTATTATAGTGGAGGAGCTGTTGTGCAGGGGCTGACCTCAAGGAACAGGGTTTGCTTTACCAGGACTCTGGTACCTGCCAAGTTTGACTTTTGGGTGTGTTGAGTGTGGATGTGGTTGAGTGGTGCTATAGTATAGACAACATGGTCACCACATGTTCTGAGGCCTCTTGGGAAGGTCTCTGGTGCAGGTCAAAATTTGCCACTGCTTTTGCTCTGCCCGGGACCTACAAAGTGTATGAGTTACAAAGTGATATACAGATGGTTTCTGCTTTTGCTGGAATTGGAGTTGCCTAGGAGAGGCTAAACCATGAACTGAGGCTGGCTGCCATTAGTATCAGGCTTGGGGCCACTTAGCAAGAGGTACAGAGCAAGCCAAAGCCAGATGCTGTTTGTCTGGGGCTTGTGAACCTTAAGGGACTTTAGGAGCATGTGCCAAGACAGGCTGTTTGTATGGAAAAGCTACTGTAAATGGTTTGGGTGGGCCCACAAGTTGGATGGGGCAGAGTCCCAGGGACTCACCAGGGTGGGCCAAACAGTATTAGCCAGGTTGATGGAGACTCAGATATGGCACCTGCCTGCACTGCAGGCTGGGTGAGGGGAGGGCTCAACACAGGATACATTGCTTTTACCAGCACTTCTCTGTGGAGGAAAGCTGCCCCACAAGCCCTCATCTTGAAGCCAGACGATTCAGTTCTTCCCCATGTGTCCCTCACCCTTATCAAGCTGCTGCCCCAGTGCTGGAGCTCAGAGCGAGTCCATGAGTGAGTAAGTCTATGCGTGGGTCCTTTAAGAGGAACTCCTGGGACTCCAGCGGCTCTGTGCCTCACTCCACTGCAATCCATGCTGGTTTGAAAGCCAGAAGCTATGGAGACGTCTCCTCCCATTATTGGAAACCTTGGCTGAGGAGTTTGGTGTGGAACTGGGACCCTTCGCTCCTCAGGGACACCTCCATAGCCAAGATAGCCCTCCTGATTTTCAACCACACATTTTTTTTTTACATGGGTGTGGGACCAGCCCATTCTGTGTCTCTACCCCTCCTACTAGTCTCGATGTGGCTTCTTCTTTATATTGTTAGATATAGGAGCTTTCTTTTCCAGCTAGTCATCAGGTGGTTCTCAAGGGTGATTGTTTTGTAGTTTAGGTGTAATTTTGATGTGGCCATGGAAGAAGGCGAGTATAGCATTTACCTACTCTTCCTTCTTGACCAGAAGGAAGTCCAAATTATAGTTTTCTGAGGTGAAAAATACACTAATTAAGGTTGACAGGAGCCTAGATACTGCAGAAGAACAAATTCATGATCTTGAAGACATCGCAATAGAAACTACCCAAAATTAAGCAAAGAAAGGAAAATAAATAAAGTAAGCATCAGTAAGTTTGGAGACAATATTAATTAAGCAACTTAACATACATGGGATGAGAATGTCAGAAGAGGAGAATGATGGCAGGGCAGAATCAGAAAAATATATTTAAATAAATAACAGCTGAGAAATTTTCAAAGTTTATATAAACTAGAAACCTACAGATCACAGAAGCTCCGCAAAGCCCAAGCAGAAAAAAACATGAAGAAAACAGTGAGGTATGCCATAATCAAACTGCTTAAAACGACAAAGAGAAAATTGTAAATCAGCCAGAATAGAAAGACATATTACATGCAGATGGGCAAAGATAAGAATGTCAGTAAATAATGCTGACATTATTTCTTCAGAAATAATGCAATCTAGGAGACAGTGGAATATTACCTTAAAATACAGGGGAAAGGGGAAACTATCAGCTCAAAGGGGAAAAAAACCCTTCAAAAAGTGTAGGTGAAATGAATTTTTAAGAACCACAAAAGCTGAAAAATTCATCACCAGAAGCACCTCCACTACAAGTGTTAAAGTAACTCTTTCAAGCATAAGGGAAATAATACTAGATAGAAACCAGATCTAAATAAAGGAATGGAGAGTATTGCAAAGGGCAAATATATGGATACATATGAAAGATATTTTTTCTTATTTTAAAACTTTTTGAAAGATTAATGATAGTTTAAAGCAAAAATAATAATAATGTATTGTTTATAACATGTAGATATGAAATGTATGACAATAATAGTCAGAAGTATGAAAGGCAGGAATGAAAGTGTACTACTGTAAGATTATTATATTATACGAGAAGAATGATACTATTGTTTGAAGGCACCCATGATTCTATGAAAATATATACTATAAACACTAAAACAACCATCATTGAAAACAAGCAAATAGACAAAAACCAATATCAACCAAGAAGTATAGCTAATAAACCAGTAAAGGAGATAAAACAGAATTATAAAAACTATTCAATCCAGAAGAAACAAAAAATAGAGGGGAAAAAATGGGACAAGTAAAACAAGTAATAAAGTGATAGATTTAAACCTAACCGTAGCAATAATCTTATTAAATGTAAATGGTCTAAACACTCCACTTAACGGCAATGGTTACCATACTGGATAAAAAGGCAAGACCCAACTACATGCTATCTACAAGAAATTCATTTTAAATATAAGGACACAAATAGGTTAAAGGTAAAAGGATAATGAAATATACACCATGCTAAACATTAATCAAAATGAAGCTGGAGATGCTATTTTAATATCAGAAAAAGTAGAATTCATACAATGACTATTATAAGGAATTAAAGTGGTGATTTCATAATAATACAGGGGTCAATTCATCAAGAAGATGTAAAAAGTCTAAACATGAATGCATTTAATAATAATCTTCAAAATATAAACAAAAACTGAAACAACAGCAAGTAAAAAATAGAGAAAGCCACAATTGTAGTTGAACATTTCAACAGTCTATTCTCAATGTTATATAGGAGAATTAGACCAAAAGTCAGTAAGCACATAGAAGACACAAACAATGTTATAAAGAAAGCTGATATTTGTAAAACATTCCACCTAGCATTGTTCTCAAGTGCACATAAAGCATTTCTAAGAAAAGCCTTATTCTGAAAGTCCATAAAATAGCTCTCTATAACTTTCAAATGATCAAGTCTTACATGTAGGTTTTCAACTACATTGGAATTAATTTAAAAATAAAAACAAAAGATCTCTGGAAACTCCCAAATACATTGTAACTAAAAAGAAACTTATAAATGATGTGTAGTTCAAATAAGAAATCACAAAAGAAAGTAGAATGTATTTTGAATTGAAAGAAAATCATAATGAAACACATCAAAATTCATGATACACATTTTATTCAGTGCTTAAAGGAAATTTTATAGCATCAAACACACATATTAGTAAAGTAGAAAGGTATCCACTCAATGACCAAAGTTTTTACCTTAAGGAATTAGAAAATGATGAGCCAATTAAACCCACAGTAAGATGAAGAAGAAAATAATATACTATAGAAGAGTGAAATCAATTAAATAAAAAACTAGAGAGATAGACAAACAGAAAGGGAGAGCAAGAGAGAGAATATCCATAAAAAACAAAACTAGTTCTTTTCTAAAATTAACAAAAATAATAAAGCTCTAGCCATATTGAACAAGAATAATAGGGAAAATACATAAATTACTAATATCTGAATGAAAGAGAAAGTATTACTACAGATATTACAGACATTAAATAGATGATAAAGGAATATTCTTTAATTACTTATTTTTTCAGTTATAGCTACATTTGACCTTCTATATTATTTTATATTGGTTTCAGGTGTATAGCATAGTAGTTAGACATTTAAACAATTTATGCAGTGATACCCTGATTAGTCTATTACCCACCTGGCACTATACATAATTGTTGCAATATGATAAAGAAATATTTTGAACAATATTACTAATAAATGTGACAACTTATATGAAATGGAAAATTTTAAGATAAACTACCAAACCTAACTCAAGAAGAAATAGATAACCTGAAAAGTTGTGTATCTATTATACAGAAACTGAATTTTTAGTTAATTATCTTTCAGCAAAGAAAAGTCCAAACCCAGATGGCTTCACTGATGAATCCTATGAAACATTTAAAGAAGTGGTGATGCCGTTTTTATACAAACTATTTTCAGAAGTACAAGAGGGAGCACTTTCCACATCATTCTGTGAAGCTAACAATACCTTGATGCCGAAACAAGACAATCATTACAATGAAACTAATCTCCATATCAACATTCTTCATGAACACAGGTATATAAATTATTAACAAAATTTTAGCAAACTGACCAACAGGCTATGTAGACTTGGTCACAACTATTCAACCACGTAGCAAAAAGGCAGCCACAGATAAGACATAAATGAATGTGTAGGGCTGTGTTTTAATAAAACTATTTACAGACACTAAAATCCATATTTCATGTAATTCTTACATTTTACAAAATGTTAGTGTTCATTTGATTTTTTTTTTCTGACCCCTTGATATTTTAAAACCCAATGTGGTACACAGGCCATACAGAAGCAGATGGTGGGCCAGATTTCAACCATGGCACATAGCTTGCTGATAATGCCTGATATAGAGCAACTGGAACTCACACACTGCTCGTAGGCATTTAAAATAGTACAACCATTTGAAAACAGTTTGGCAATTTCTTAAAATATTAAACATACACCTATTGTATGATCCAGCCACTTCACTCTTAGGTATTTATCCAAGAGAAAAGGAAGTATATTACCTTATATAGGCTTCTGCATGAATATTTGTAACAGCTTTATTTGTAGGAGCTCCAAACTGAAAACAACTTACCATATTTCCCCATGTATAAAACGCACCCTTTTTCAAAAAAATTTGGGGTCTAAAAACTGAGCGCGTCTTATACAGTGGTTGTAGACTTTTTTACTTGCATTTCCCACAAGTGATGAGGAGTTGTATGAATTTTATGATGAATAAAACTTGAGTTCAATAACTTTATGTAATACATTTTTTTTCAAATTTCGGGCCCCCAAATTAAGGTGTGTCTTATACATGGGAGCGTCTTATACATGGGGAAATACAGTACATCTTCATCAACTGGTAAATGGATAAACAAATTGTGCTATATCCATACAATGGAACCTCAGCCATAATAAGGAATAAACTATCAATACACACGAAAACATAGAATGCATCTTTTAACTAGCTTCTAAATGAAAGAAGCTAGTTAAAAAAGGAATATATACAGGGGGCTGGCCAAGTGGCTCAGTTGGTTAAGAGTTAGCTTAAGAGTGCAAGCTCTGAGCAACAGGGCCACCAATTTGATTCCCACATGGGCCAGCGATACTGCGCCAGAGCTGAGCTGCCCAGCTGAGCTGCCACTGAGCTGCCAACAGGTGGCAGGATGGCTCAGCTGGTGAGAGCACGTGCCCCTAACAAGACTGCCTGTTTCATGATGGGCTACACCTGCCCGCATCTAGGACTGAACTTGGCACCTTGAGCTGAGCTGCCACCCGGATAGCTCAGCGGATAGAGCATGTGCTCTTAACAACAAGGCTGCCAGTTCAATTCCCGCATGGGATGGTGGCTACGCCCACCCACAACTAAGATTGTAACACAGCTCCTTGAGCTTAGAGGCCAGGAGCTGCCGATGAGCAGACGGATGGCGACTGGCGTCCTTCACAACTAAGATTGAAGAACAGCAACTTGGCTGGTCCCCCTCCCCAATTCCGCAGCACTGTTCCCCTCCCCCAATCTCCCAATTAAAAATAAATTAATTAATAAATTAATAAATAAACTAGTTAATTTTTAAAAAGGAGTACATACAGTATGATTTCATTTATATTAAATGGAATATAATGTATATAATGCAAGTTCATCTGTAGTGATAGAAAGCAGAATAGTGGTGTCCTGGGGATAGTTGGGCAGGTGAGAAAGTGTTGGATTTTAAAGGGCCACAAGGAAACTTTTGGGGGCCATAGAAATGGTCACTGTTGATTGTAGTGAGGTTTTAGAAGTATATACATATGTCAAACTCATCAAATTATATACCTTAAATAAGCAAATTGTATTTTATATCAACTATACCTCAATAACATTGTAAGAAATAAGCCTGTCCTCAGAAACAATTTTATAAACTTTAGATTCCACCCAAAATTTAAATTAATGGCTGCCCTCTGGAGTAATTGCTTTTAAACCTTACCTCTAATTATAGAACAGTGGGCTTTAATTCCTTTAATGTAACACTAGGATTTAGCAAGCAGATGGGGAATATACCTGGAGAGTCAAATGTATTGAAGGAATCATAATGAGCTCTGAATTGAGGAAGGAATATGTTGCTAAAAAAAAATATATATATATATATATATATATTTTTTTTTTACATATATATACATACCAGTTAAACATTTGCATTTTGGACTATGCATAAAACCAGCCATGTCAGGAAGTAAGAGACTAGAATGGGCCCTCTTGCTTTCTAATTTGAAGATAACTTTGATTTTCCCAAGTGTTCCAATTTCAAATGAGACAAGGTAAGTTTGTTGTGAATTATGCCAACTGGTGGCTTGAGAGTCAGGCATCTAAATTGCACCACTAAAAATTCTAAATGCCAAGTGTGAACTTAGAGATAATCTATCTCAGCATCTTCATTTTGTAGATAAGAAAACTGAGGTAGAGAAAAATAAAGTGACATTTTAATCAGTTACATGTCAATCAGATATTAGCCAAGGTACTATGAGCAAGTAATAACAGACAAGCTTATTTAGTTATATTAACAAGAAAAATATGAGATTATATCAAAGATCTTAATGAGCAGTGAATCACCGCCCTTGCCATTTTTTCTATACACGCATTAAAATTGTTAATACATGTACATCTGAAATGTTGTGCATAGAGTTAATTTTAGTCCAATAGATTGGTGTATATTTCCTAATATGTTCAATTTAAAATAGTTTAATATATACACAAATTAAAAAAAAACTTGGACACATGTAAATTAACATATTGGCCCTAAAAATCAATAACAATTTGTTCAGGTTTATGTATGACCTCATCCTGAGAGACAAGATTTGTATGAGGAGATAATGTAA
>NW_017731593.1:1137160-1163899 GCF_001890085.2 Hipposideros armiger
GAAACAATATTTGAAAACAGAAAGAAACCATAATAGTTCTGGGAAGGCGGGAAGTAAGACGAGGAGTACAAAGAAGGAATAAAAAGGAACCGTAAGTGAAGTTCTTATGAAAGACAGACAGCGTAGAAGCAGCAGATTGATGAAGCAGAAGCAGAGAGAAACCTTTGAGGAAGACAATTGACATACAAGTGGGTCATCCTGGCACCCCGAAAAAGCTCCAAAAACTCAAAGCACAAAATAAGAAGCAACCATTCACTGCAGGGAAGTAATAATTCTTCTAAATTAAAATATGAGGACAGCTTTTTGTTTTTAATCCAATGACTAGACAAAAGGATTAAATGGGAAAAGCAACAAGAAGTTGCTAAGAAGATAAAATTGAGGAAATTTCCCAGAATAAATTGTAAATAAGAGTGTGTCCAAAAATATAAAGATTCATGAATGATAGATACAGAAAATATAATATTATTTTACTAGGAATTATAGAGAGGAAAAAGCAATAAAATCACATAAATACAAAGTAATTTCCCTGAGATGAAGAACAGTAACAGCTTTGTGGTTGAACAAAACCATCAAGTATCAAGCAGAAGACAATTTAAAGATCCACATGCTTACAGATCATGGTGAAATTTTGAAATTCAAAGATACAGAGGAAAAGCTAAATTTTTTGAGAGTGAGGGGGTAAGTTTCCTATGAAGGAATGAGAATTCCTCACTAGAGGCCTGGGATGCTAACAAACAGTAGGACGAAGTCTTCAAAGTATAAAGAAAAAAATAAATTGAAACTTATTTAGATATTTAGGTTTCAAAATTTTTTTGTAATTATAATGGGAAGTGAAAGGAAGCTTTTACTTTTTATTTTCAGCCTGCTGCCTCTGTTTGTACGGTCTGCGAGTTGAGAATGGGTTTAACACTTAAATGATTTTTTAAAAATCACTTTCATAACACGTGAAAACTGTAAAATTCACATTTCAGTGGACATGGATCAGTTTCATTGGAACACAGCCTTGCTCATTTATTTATGTACCATCGATGGCTGCTTTTGCACTACAACAGCAGACTTGTGACAGAGACTATGTCCTCCAAAACCTGTTTACTCTCTGGCCCTGTATTTACACTATTGGTGTCTATTGTGTACCCTTTGTTTTCTGACCACATTCAGATTAATCTCTCCCCTTCCCCCCAAATATGTACACAATCCTATGTCCCATTTCCTCAGGGCTGCCTAAATCCTGGTAGGTAACATGGGAAACAATGAACACATTAGCAAGAATCAAATAAACAAGCTACAAGGTAATAGAATTCTAGCTAAAATGAACTCCGCAACCAATGTGAAGGCCAAATAAAGACATTTTTGGACATGCATGGACTCATAAATTATACAGCTTCTTACGGCAGCATTCCAAAGCAGCAATAGAGTGATACAAGAAAAAGGGTGATGTGATACAAAAGAAACAATGCAGCAGAAAATGATCTGGATGCAATAAAGAACACAGTAAGGAAATTAGAAGGGAATCCACTGGACTTTCACACATGAATCATTCTCATTTGAGCAGAGATTTAATTACAGAATTATCTTTCCTTCTCTATCAGTTCCTTCATACTGCATAGATCTACAGGAAATGGCATTTATATAATAACACTGACAATAGTGCTTTAATTCTTTTTAAGCTATTAGACTTAATCTGTGGACAAAGAAACGTGAAAAATATTTCTAGGTCAGAATATAAATTGAATATAACTTGATAATGAAACAATAATAAAAATATAATTCACAAAAATCAGAGGTAAGAAGTAGGGTTATAATGCCCAAATCTTTATATTTCTAGGAGGCTGTGACTGTCTGAAGTTGGTCAAGAAATAGAAGTAGAAATAGTAGCTAACAGAAATATTAAGTGCGGTTACCTCTGAAGTATGTGAGAAAAACTTTTACCTTTTATTTTAATTTAGACACTGTATTGTTTAACTATGTGCAGGGTACACCCAGAATGACAAACACCCAGTCTTGTTTCCCATTCTCTCAGGGCTGCTTAACATTTTGATGGGTAAAAAGGGTAGTGACAAACACATTGGCACACATTAGCATGGATCAAATAAACAAGTTAAAAAGCAATATAACTCCAGCTAAAGTGAAACAGTCTCCATATGTCCCTCATAGGCTGTAGCTGGAAATAGAATCACCTCCTGTGATGGCCCAGTGGTAGAGAGACCCCTGGCCTGTGTAGCATTTTGCCAACCCTCCAATGATGTCTTGTAGGTAGGGACAGGTTTCTTTGATTCGAGGCTATTCTGGGGTCAAATGATTACAGAAAATAATCAATGGGGAGCAGATATGCTTGAGTCAAATGATGGTTATTTCTGGGTTAAGCCTATAGGTTAACTTTGGGTCTGACAGCATAGGTGTGCATGTAAACAAATGGGTGATAATTAATTCTGAGGGTGGAAATGAATCTAGGTCAGTTCTAGGAGTCTGATGTGTATTTTGGCCACTAGCTAATGGTTTACGGACCCCAACTTATTCCAAATATTTTGTAGCCAGCCAAGGATGTTATAAAATAATGCCTCCTCCCCCCCCCAAATGGCCACTGAAGAACTTCCAGTCTCTCTTGAAGTCAAGATCTCTCCTTAAGGTGCACATCAGGCTAAAGTCAAACTAGTGTTCCTACTGAGCCCAGGGAAATGGCTCACTCAGCGTGAAACAAGTACAACCCAGCAGGCTTCTCGCCGTCAAGTGTTTTTCTCTGACTAAAGTAACATGAAATGGAAAGAGAATAGCAACCAAAAACAAACAGTTCAAGCAAATGCCTTTTGCAGATAAATTACCTGGAGAGCCAGACTGACTTTCATGGGTACTCTCCTTTCAACCATATTATTTCTTGTCTTCACCCGAATCTATGCAATAGGAATCTATCTTGCAGGATTCATGCTTTGTTTATTGTCCATGCTTCTGAACAGTTTCATGAGAAAAATCTAAATCCTTGAGGGGATTATTTTCCTGCTTGTTTTTACAGACTTTGGCCTCGCGGTATTTTAAAAGTCATTTTTGTTTCCAATTATCACTGCTGCTGACTTACTGAATTCTACTTCCTCCTGCTTTTTCCCACTTCCTCTTCTTCCCTTGAGCAGTTTTTTGTGTTGAAGAATAAAGTTCTGACTCTCTCTCTCTCTCTCACCTCTTCACTCCAGTTAGCTTCCCCCTGCTGGTCCCAACTGCTAATCGGACCATTTCTCTGCACTAAATTACAGAATTATCCTGAGGCAACAAAACTTCAACACAAATGTTACTTTGTAGTTCAAAAGTATTTTAGGCACTAGGTGAATGCCTAGTGAGAGCTTGTCCCACAATGTACATAGCAATATTCTTTGGGGTTTAATTTAAGCTATGAAAGCTAAAGATAAAGAAGTATTACTTCACCAATGTGTTTTTCCCTCCTTTGCTTGGTGTTTATCCGTGCTTCAAGGTCATCCTCTGATACTGGCAGCTTTAGACTCATTCTAAGGATTCTTCTATTAACAAATGCCCCTTATGACTTTGGCTTCGTAGCTTTTCAGGGTCCCTCTTTATCCTCCTGTGGGTGGAAAAACAACTAGGCAGCCTTACTCCTTCTTTCTGCTGTCTCTTAGATTTTTCTCCTGAATCTCTGCTGAATTCTATTTGAATAATTCATCCAATTCAATTTTTACTGAGTGACTAATGTGCTAATTAAAAGAGGAGTCATGTTAAGGTTGGATTGGGTGCTCGTTACTAAACATCACTATAAAATATTCATATTATATTTGGGGATGTAAGGGGTGTGGAAAAGACAGGCATGTGTAAGAATGTTAATACCTTTTCAACCACCATGATCAGAATCACCATTTTTTTCTGATTCCGTGAGGGGTGATGATATAAATCCTGGGCTCCGCCATTGCTTGCTAGGTTAAAATGCATTTAGGTAATAGATGATACAATTTAAAGCAAAAGGATCCAAAACTGCATCTCTGCCTAAATTGCTCAAGTATCTAAAGAGCAATTGGATCCAGTAAACAAGGCTATCTTGATTCCAGGAAGGTGTCTTCATTTTTCAAGCTATGCCTTGAATATATCAACACATTTCTGCATTTCATTGTGCCTTTGTATTTATCTAGATACACACAATCAGAAATAAGGCCATCTCTGTCAGACAAGGAAATGAGATTTCAGTAACAATTGTTTAAGATACTATGCGACATTCTGCAGGCAAATCGTCTTTTGACCAAAGAAGTTTTCCTTAAAGTCATGGTCTAAAAGCTCTGAAAAGCATATTTGAAATCTTTGGTAAGTGACACTCCAATACACTGACTTCTCAGATAGTCTTGATTAGGCTTCCTATCTAAAAGTATAGTAAAACCTTGATTAACTGAAATGCTTGAAGAATGGAATGTTCTGGCTAATTTAATTCTGTAATGAAACAGGCATCTCTTTCTATTTCAAGTCTTATTATTGAAAATCTTTCTCAAATACATGGTTCCTCTTCTCTTAAGACCATGGGGATCAGAAATGCATTTTTATTTGATAACTGAAAATTATGGAATTATCATTGTGAATACCTAGGATCACTATAAATTCTAATAGATATACAAAATTAAGAAGATTGTAATATATATGTTGCAAGTAATAGATTTCATCAAGTCTCTATGAGTTTATTAATCCGGCTTTTCACCCTTTTTCCTCAATGTATTTCATATAAATAATTGAGTTGCATTATATACTTGATCAAGGTTTGCTGTGGATTAGTCTCAGAAATTAGTAATGGATTCATTCTTTCCTGATCAGTCCATCCTTGGGAACAGGGCAACACTTAAGGAGGCTCATAGATGCCTCGAACATTGTAGCTGATTGGTGTTAAATGGAAGCACAATCTAAATGGTCAAAAATTATGGGAATAAAAGTATTAATATGCAGCTAAAGCCTTCACCCTGTGGTTATAAAATGATTTAATAGTCAAATTTCTCATGAGTCTCTTTGGGGGTTAAAGGTAGAATGACTTTTGTTTCATAATACCGCAGTGCCTCATGGGAAGTATCAGAACATCTAGGACTTTTGTGCAGAGGACTTTTTGAAGATAATGTTAACCTAGAAGCTGCTGTCTCGCTACCAAACACCCAGAGGACTCTGTAACTCCTCCCATCATGCTGGAGATTAGAGAGATATCCACATACAGTGCTGAACAAAATTAGACCGATAGTGGTCCAATCAAGATGTACAGATATGAAGGAAGGGATTTTATGGGGAAGGCAAACCTTCTTGGAAATAAAAGGAAAAAGAAAAAAAAATCTGACCATGGTAAAAACTTGGAGAAATTCCAGACAGGAAACCTGGGAGCTTTAATGTGAATGTTATTTAAAATCTTACCCATTACAGGAAAGCAACAACTCTAAAAAGTGGCATCGCAAAAAGTAGGATATTAAAAGATACAGGAAAATCTAGCCCTGCAAAAGCATGATAGTGAGAATAGAGTGAAGCTCGGGATGAGGGCAAAGTCATAGCCCTCAGTCCCAACTGTCTAAGTGGATTTCACTAATTCCCTCGTGAGGATGCTTTGGGAAGGTCAGCAGGTGGAATGAGAGGACTAAGGCTTTGGTTCCAGTCTAGATCCAGACCCTTTCTAATTGGAAGAGCCTCAGCAAGTTATTCGGCTCATTTTCCACCAAAACAGTGACTTTCATAAGGTTACCAATTACTTCATATTGTTGTTTCAGGGTAAACTAAAGCATATGCAATGCAATCACATAGGAAGTGCTCAGAGCCTCCTACCTGTGAGACTGCTGCTGCTTCTGCTGTAAGTATGACTAAAGGAGTGAACAAAGCACAAAGAAAGCATGGTGGAGAACACGGCTTTCTCTGCATGGACGAGAGAGGAAGGCTTCATGTAGGAGATAACCTTCAGCTTGGTCTTGAGGAGTAAGTAAGAGTCTACCAGATTTGGAAAACAATTTTTTACAAAGAAATTTCACAGAAATTATTTCATTTGATTTTCACAGCAGTTTTGATGAAGTAGGTTAGGAGGTTTTTACAAATGGCAAAGCTATGACTCAGAGAAAATGCTCCCTAAGGACAAAATATTTAATAGATAATTATCTGATACATCCTTCCAAACTTACATAGGTCGGTGAGAGACAAGGTCTAATATGTTTGGACTAGAAGAGATTTAGTTGTTTAAATCTACAGCTATGGTTGAGAGTGCCCTGCCATGTAGCAGGCTATGATTAGGGCCAAAGATGTGGCCTAGTTCATCTGAGGAACACACTGAGGACATAGACCACAGAGAACCCTAATGAACACCAACTCTACATGGGTTAAAGGTCAGCTCAAGGTGGGGACTCCAATACCAAGAGTTTGAACTTCAGTGAAATGCACTGAAAACAAAATCAGTGGGGAATTAGGCAAACAGAAACTTTTTTTGCCTGGGTATTAACTTCAAGTTCTGGGTGTCCAGGACTTGCTTTTGTGGGCTGGCATGTATGTGGTGTGTGAAATTTCCAGGGTCATTTAGAGTTCCAAGGAGGAGACTAAAGTACTTAATAGGAGCCTAATGATTGGAATACATAAATAAACCTCCTAGTGAATGACTTAATCGAGTCTGAATTTTAGGAACCATGCAGAACACTTTGAACTAGAAAGAATCTTAACTATCATCCAATTCCACTCCCACATTTTACAAACGAGAAAGCTCATTTGCCAAGAAGTCAAATAATAGGAAACCTGCAGTAAAACCCCAGGCCTCCTATTTCCTAATCCAATGCTCTGTTGTAGCACAGTAGGAATCATGGATTACAGTATTATTTTGCTGCCTAGATTCTGCCAAGGTGTTCTCCGTGCAAATGCATGGCGCTCCCTTTCCCACCTCTACCCCCATATTTCTAAGAAACACAGAGAGATGAGAATCAAAACAGAGATGAAGAGACTCTAGCAGAGAGAAAGAGAGCAAGAGACTTGGTTAACATTATTCAGGAATGTTCTTGGTCTAGAACCAGGTCTTCTATATCTTGGTCAGTGCTATTTAACTCTACACATTCCTTTTCCTTAATTACCCACCAATTTAGCAACTGGAATTTTATACCTTGGCTTTGCTGTGTGCCTTAGCCAACGACATTGTAAAATAATGCCCTGTATCAGCCTAACAGATAAAACTATTATGAATCTTTTCACTAATTAAGGATTGAGAAATTTATTGTCTACAGTAATGCATTTCTAAGATGTGAAATTGTTTCTATTTCCTTTCTGCCAGGGCTTCTTCTATTGATATTTTAAGTAGACTAGAGCAGGGGTAAAATGTATTTGAAGAATGAGGTGTGCAAATATGAAGTATAAACGTAAATGTCTTCTAAAACCTTATATTCAAGTCAATGAAGGAAAAATTGCTCTTTGGAGTAAAAAGAGACATACATCAATTAAACATAAGAAAGATACCAGTAGCATAAGAATATAATAAAGCTCGTAAAGGGGACTCAAAGGAAACAAGAGCATTTTACAAATACTGAAGTGAAAAAAAAAAAGAACCGTAGAGAAAATAGGTCCACTAATAAATGAGAAGCATGAAATTAATGATGAGTCTAAAATGGTAGAGATAATGAACTCATTTGTAAAATCGGTCCTTAACAAGAAAAATGAAGATAGGAAGTTTGAACAATTAAGAAGTAATGAAAACCTTGCAAAAATAGCTGTTGACAAAGAAACAGGAAAGAAAAGGCCGGTTCTATTTTGGGCTGGATTAAAAGAATTATCTCATGGCAATGAGGAAAAAGGGCTTCTATTATGTCAGTGATAATGTACCTAAAATTCTTTTCTCAGTTTATGGCCATCTCAATCAACTTCATTCTCACGTCCAGTACTGGGGGTAAAGAAGCAAGACCTTATGGAGGTATCGCTTGTTAGGTTTGTGCACCTGCAGAAGAAACTAGATATGCTATGCCTAAAAGGACAATAAATAAAAAGTTGATTTTGTGTTATTTCCACCCTTCAAGCAGTATTGGTAGACACTAGCTCTGTACCTAAAAATATGCTTTGCATATATAAAATACGTGATGATATTTTCTTGAATTAAAAAGGTGTAAGTTGAATAAATGTTGATCAACGACCCTAAACAGGGCAACAGAAAGCAAGACAAGGTATATCATGATAGATTACCTGTCTGCCCCACGAATACCTTCTTTCTACTTGTTGATAGTAGCATAGACGCTATATGACTAGGAAAAATACACAGAAACAGTTGATATCTTTGCATTGTCAAACCTTCGCAGCCTCTTCCTCATCTCGCCATGATCAATCAGGTGCTAGTTATGTTTCAAAAAATTTTCTGCCACTTTATGCATCTTTTGATTAAAATTTAATGCCATGCATGAGGTTAGAGGCTCCCAAGGAATGAGCAGCAGAGGAAGTACAAGATCTGCCAGAGCCAGGGGACAGGACGCAGAATGCTGCTGACCATCTCAATGGCCTTTCTCCTCCCTTCCACCAGAAACCTTGGACCAGTATTTTCAACAGAAACATATATCAGAAGACATCATCAATGTCAACAGAAACATAATGTATGCTTATACAAAAATCAAATGCATTGGCAACTTTTAATTGATCGACTCAACAAATATTTATTGAGCATATAAAAATGGGAAGACCTGGGAAAGGATAGATGAGATTTGAACCAAGATATCATTGACAAGAAGAAGTCAGCCTTTCTGAAATCTGGGAGAACACTCTTCCAGGCAGGGGAAACAGCAAGTAGGAATAACAAAGGCGTTAGGCAGGAGTAGGCTTGGTGAGTCAGAACCTTTAAGGACAATGTGTTTGGAGCATATTAAGTGAGAAAGGAGAATTTTCCTAGATGGCATGCCAGGTAGGCAGGGGGCTTATCAAGCAGACCCTTATAAACCATGACTGAGCATTTAGGTGATACGTCAAGTGCAGTGGAAGGTATTGAAGTATTTTAAAGTAAATCACAACAATGTTATTTACAATTTTGAAAAATTAATCTCATTTTAATAAAAAAAAGGATGACTGTCTTCTAATTTGAGGGTAAAAAATGAAACAGATGTCTTCTTATAATTGAAAAACATAACAACTAGATAACATCAGATGCAAAATTAGGAATCACTGCATGTCAGAGAAACCCTCTTTAGAGCATGTGGTAATATCAAGAGGATAATAGAGGCTGTTGAAAGGGGTTGTGGGTTTAAAAGTAAAACCATAGGGACTCAACTCCAAAGTTCAGGCACTTTCTTGGAGTGGTAAATGAGCAACCACAAGTAGTGAAGAAAGACATGGATTTCAAGAAAAAGAATAGGGCCCATCATGATAAATATAATATTAATCCTTCCTCCAGGAAGAACTGATTCAATTATTTCTGCATTTACCATTTCCAAGTACCAGGATTCTTCATCTGTTTCCTTACCGATGAATAGAAAAATAGATGTTTGGCTATTCCAAATAATTCTCAGACAGAGCAATTCTCACATATATTCTGAAAAGCACCAGTGTTCAGAGAAAGTGAAAGGTGGCCTGGGGCACCAAAGTGACAAGAGCACTTTGACTTCTATTGAGATTTGAGACCAGACCACTCATTGCAAAGCCGCCTTCTCAGGTCATCCCCCCCCCCCCAGGAGATCCTGCGGAGTCATGAAGAATGTGACACCCTCACACAGAAGAGATACTAACATCCTGAGCATCACACTGGCTGAAGTGCTAACACAGTACATGGGAAAAAAATATTAATGCGACAGGTAAGAAGAGAATCAGAAACAGAGCATGGCCAGGCTATGAAGAATGAGAGAACTCGGAGACACTGAAGCTGAGAGGGGAGAGCAATAAGGAAAGAAGAAAAGAGGGAGGGACTAGAAAGAGAAAGGCGCTTCAATCACGGAGGAGAAAACACACCTCTCTAGGCTGTTGTTCTTGAATTCGGCTTTAGAGGAAACACTTTCCAAATACAATGCATGTTACCACAGACTGATTTAAAAGGCGGTTGGTTGCCACATGTATCCAAAAGGACCTGACTACGAAACCACAGCACACTGAAAGGAAAGGAGAACGTAGGACTCACGTAGATTTTGCTCTTTTAAGAAACAGTAATCAGTCTGTGTGTGTCATTTGGAGAGTAATGTAAATTTGGATAGGGCTTGTTTATAATTGGGTGCTAATTGTGGGAGTATTGTGTAAATGAAAGTCAAGAGGGAGGCAGAGGCTGCTCTTTGATAGTTCTAATAGTAGTAATTGTAAGACACAGCAATTTTGCTTAACAATTAGGCCATTGGTTGGTTTGTGTAGGCCTATTGCATTTTTCTATGGCATCTTTGCAGTCATGGCGCAGAGTGGTGAATTGGCCTGTTTTAGTTGGGGGATGGATTCATGGAGTAATTATTTCTTTCATGGGTGGGATGTCTCAGGAAACAGGTGCCCTAGGTGATGCCAAATGTCACTACCACAGCACAGTAACAGGAGAGGGTAATTGCTTCTGTAAATGAGAGGCAGTGGGGAGATGGTAACCCTGGGGCCTGCATTACTAAGGCAGCTTCTGTGCACATGGGGGTCACTTTCTTACTCTATGCCTTGCCCTTGGCCAGGAATTTGGAGCCTTGATATTGAAGGAAATTGAATGAGATGAAAGTTGGAATTCAGTGAAAGCAGGCAGTATGCAGTGTAATAGAAAAAAGTACAGAACTGGAGTTATAAATACTTGTGTGGGAATTCCAGCTCTGCTATTGACTAGCTCTTATCTTGTGTGAATAATTTAATCTAATTAAATATAACAGATAAAGTTACATGAGAAAACAGCATCAGTTGTAATTCTGGAACACAGGATTCATTTTCTTTTCTGTGAGAAACCTTCCTACCTTAACAGGATGTTAGCACCAGAGAATCTAACAAAATAGAGACCTAAGCTTCCTTTTTCTTAAGCCCTTCCTCAAATCAGCTTTGTATAATAATCTCTCTTTCTCTCTGTCTCTACCGACCCCCTCCATTTTTCTTTCTCACCCACCCTCCCAACTTGTAAGAATTTACCTGTTTTTAATTCTGAATGAAGAAGCACATTGATTAAGGAATAATTTGAATTTGAAACAGCACAACAATTATTAGACAATCTCTAAGCTAATCAAAGTATAACCTACAAAAAAAAAAAAGAAAAGAAAAGGTAAAGCCATGAGTCATAAACTGGTTCATTAAAATAGATGACCTTTAACTATGCCTCATTGGCATTTTCTTCCCACAAAATATGACCACTTTTATAAGACACCATGAAATTACATACCTGTTATAGTTAGTTTTGCTCTTTGCAAATGGAGCTGCTCATACTAGAAATTAGAACAATGTTTTGCATCCAAGTGCATGCTTTTTAAAGAAACCTAAAAATACATTTGAATGTGGGGTTTGAAGTATGGCAATAAGAACAGAGAATTCACACACACACACACACACACACACACACACACACACCACATACATACATTTTTCGTTAAACTTCTTTCATGAAAACTTGAAAGGAACTGATACATTAACTTGCCCTGTTGATTTTCATGCCAAACAATAAAGTAAATAAGCTGTGTCCTGATGATAGTTGTAGCAACACTGAAAAAGTCCACTTTAAGAGTATACTTTTCAAAAAGCAAACATTTTAAGATCAAAATATTTGATGTTATGCAGAATTGATAATGGTTTAGAGAAATAGGCATTCTCAAATGCATTGTTAGGGGAGATCTCTTTAGAGAGCAATTTGACAATAATTATTTGTATCATATTTAAATTGCACATTCCTTTGGCTACAGCATATCCACTTCTAGGAGCGTAGTCTACAAATGTACTCGCTCATACTGAGGGTATTAGTGCAGCCATGTTCCAGCAACAAAAGAATAGATACAACCTACCGGGGATGCCAAAAAAATGTATACACGTGGACACTTTGGTCAACGTTGCTCAAGCAGTAGTTCACCATAATCAAAAGTGTCTGGACGCTGATGGTAACTACTTTGAGCACCTCTTGTAATTGCAGAAGTCAAATGTGACTTGTATTCACCTTTCATTATTGGTATATATTGAGTATTACAATTTTAATAATTTTTTCCTTTCTTAAAATGTACATACTTTTTTTTGGCATCCTCTATATATGTCAATTAATAGGATACTGGTCAAAGACAGTAGCACTGATTGAACATGGAATACATTTCTGCCATAAAAAGAATAAAATAAATCTCAAATGTGCTGTATTGAATGATCACCAAGATACATATTTAAGTGAAACAAGTAAGATTAAGAAACAATTTACGTAGAATAATCATATACACACATATACATATAATTATACTTAGAATATTTCTTTAACAAACTAGAAATAGTTTTTGACTCTGGGAAGGCTGATTAAAATCAGGAGTGGGAAGCGTGCAAACTCTTCATTGTATACCTTTTAAATTGTTTCACTTCTTATCATATCATGTATTATTTTTTCCAGTTAAACATACTACTGTTGGTGTTGGGAAGGGCCGTATATAATATTGATTCTATTTGCTTGCTTGAGTTTGAAACAAAACAAGAAGTCAGACAAATGGAAAATTTATCCTTAAGGTTATGGCCCAACTGTCTTGCTGTCATTGCACTCCTGAAATAGATAGACTAAACTATTCAATCATAGACAACACTGAACAACATAGATCTCCTTTGCAGGAGCCTGAATTAGAGAAGATCTGTGCTCTGTGAATAGGGTAAGTTTGCTTTAGAGAAAGATTCCAGTGGGGACTGAGCCAAATGTGTTTAGTTCTTTATCCTACCTCTCTTTATCAGAGAAGTCACCCTTCCTACTTGTAGTAACTTTCCTCCCAATGAACTCTCAAGCCATTGCTGTTGGGAATGCAAAATTATATAGCTACTTTGGAAGACAATTTGATAGTTTCTTACAAAATGAAAGATACTCTTAACATATGATCCAGCAATTGCATTCCTTCATATTTACCCAAACATATTGGAAACTTATGTTCACACAAAAATCTGCATATGGATGTTTAAGCAGTTTTATTCATAATTGACACAACTTGGAAGTAACCAAGATGTCCTTCAGTAGATGAGTGTATAAATAAACTGTGGTACACCCAGACAATGGAATAGTACTCAGCATTAAAAGGAAATGAGCTATCAAGCCATGAAAAGACATGAAGAAATGTAAATGTGTATTACTAAGTGAAAGAAGCCAATCTGAAAAGGTAACATGCAATAAGATTCCAATTATGACATTCTGGAAAAGGCAAAACTATGGAGATAGTAAAAAGATCAGTGATCACCAGGGATCAGGAGACAGTGAGGGATAAATGGGCAGAGCAGAGAGGATTTTTAGGGCAGGGGAACTATTTTGTGTAATACTGCAATGGTAGGATAGATCATGATACATTTGTTAAAACCCATAGGCTGTACAACACCAACAGTGGACCCTAATGTAAAATATGGACTTTGTGTGATTATGATGGGTCAATGTAGGTTCCTCAGTTGTAACAAATACACTACTCTGGTGGGGGATGCTATTGGTAGTGGAGGATATGGATGTAGGGGGACAAGGGTACATGAGATCTCTCCATTCAATTTGGCTATGAACTTGAAACTGCGCTAAAAAAAGTTTATTGACAATAATTTTAAAAAGCATTGTTTTCTCCATTTTTACCTAACTATAGACTACGAGGTTGACAATCAAGTTCATGAACTCATCCTAGAAAAAGTGCTACATATCTCATTTCTGAATATCACTATGGTCACCTTCACAGTACTCCCCTTGAGAAGCTATACACCAACGCCTGCGCCTAGTCCACCCTTCAAAGAAATTTTGGAACTCTTTTTTTTTTTAGCTGAGCCATCCTGCCACCTGTTGGCAGCTCAGCAGCAGCTCAGCTCGGGCCTATGTGGGAATTGAACCGGCGACCCTGTTGTTCAGAGCTTGCACTCTTGAGCAAGCTCTTAACCAACTGAGCCACTTGGCCGGCCCTTGGAACTCTTTTTCTGGAATGGCCACCAGAGCTGTCATCATATTACCCTTGATGAATTTGAATTACCCTAAATGTGTATCAAAAAGTCATCCTTTCAATATTTCCTTTACCTTCGGGTAAAGAAAGAAGTCATTGGGAGCCTGATCAGGTGAGTAGGGAGGGTGTTCCAATACAGTTATTTGTTTACTGGCTAAAAACTTCCTCACCGATAGTGCCATGTGAGCTGATGCATTGTCGTGATGCAAGAGCCATGAATTCGTTGGCAAAAAGTTCAGGTAGTTTTTGTCTAACTTTTTCGTGCAGCCTTTTCAGCACTTCCAAATAGTAAACTTGGTTAACTGTTTGTCCAGTTGGTATAAATTCATAATGAATGATTCCTCTGATATCAAAAAAGATTAGCAACATCATTGCAATAAGTTTGGGAAATTGTCAGAACTTGTATTCCACAGATAAAATGATTACCATAATCCTTTGCCCATTTCTATTTGTGACTATTTTATTTTTCTTATAAACCTAGCACTAAGGCATATTTTTCTAATACCATTGAATCACTAACCTAAAAAGAATCATTTATGGTAATTTAGTAAAGAAAGTATCGATGAGGTAAAGAGAATGTGGCAGCGGACAAAATAGTTACATAGTGACAATTACACTTTCATATCATTGTTTCAACTTCAGTATTACCTAACAATTGATTGAAATCCTTAAGCAGCGAAATAGTTCTAGATTATTCATTTCTTGCTTTTCTTAATTCAATATTAAGGCTTCCTAAAATCCATCGACTTTGAAGTAATAGAAAAAATTTGCAGCCATGAAAGCAAAAACTATTCACCTTGCCCTGAGTTAATTTTTGAACAAAATGAGCATTTTTAAAAATATCTCACAATATAACTACAAGAAATTCGATGACTTTGGGCTTTGTTTTGATGAAGGATATGTATGTAGGGAAAGAATTACCATTTAGATCTTTGCAAGAGATTGGTTTGACCTAACATTAAAAAATAAAAATTTGTGTTTATTGTTATTTCAAGGGTTCCTGACCTTGAAATAGGAGAGAATACTACCAACTTGGAAACATTCCTGTTTACAACTCACCACACTGGGAACCAGAGGGATTTACAAGGTTAGAATGACAGGCATGCCATGTATTTGCACCATGTTTGAAATGTTAGTGGCATATCACACACATGGCCAGCATATTCATTTCTCAGCATTCATCTCAGCTCTTCCTGTCAAGCATGGGAAGTACAGGCAGCATGACTCTCGGAGATAGATGGAAAAAGAGCCTTCATTTTCTAGCTCCTTGCTCAGTCACCGTGAATCTGTGCTTCTAGAAGGCAATAACTCTAAAACTTCAGTGATACAGTGCTATATAGCTCAGCATACTTTTTGTTTCTCCATTTGTTGAAACTAGTGACCATATTCAGGGATGAACTCAAGCATAGACCAAATTTTTTATCACCTATGTAGTAAGATTTGAAAGATTCATGTCTTGAGCTTGCATATTATTTTTGAAATCTCTTTACCTTATACATCAGTTAAGAGGAATCTATTAAATTTTTTTATTATTATTATTAGTTTCAGGTGTCCAGAACAATGCAATAGTTATTCTTTTCACCTCTCATCTAGCTCCTAAGTTCTTTAAGTTAACTAGGTTGAGTAACATGACTTAAGAGAGCCCTAAGACAATAGGGTACAGGTCAGGCAAATTATTTTTTGGAGAGAAAGAGATCATTCTGGAATATAAAATGCAGCTCTGCAGTCTCAACGATAGAAAATGAAAAAGAAAGTGCTGTCTCTTTCTTGTCCTAGCTTAAGGAAAACAAAGACGTGCTAACCGTGGGTGAAGAAATCATGGGGGGAAAAAAACCCCACAAAACCCACACTTTTCGTTTTATTCAAGTTTGCTACTTTTTCCAAGGGCCACTCAATACACTGATACTTCAGAAATTCTTCAGGTTATTGATTTTCACAGGCATTAGTCCTGAGCTCTTGGAATTGAATGAGAAGACTGTCATGTTCCTTCAGAGTCATGGTATTCCATGGAAGTTCATAAAAGACAACAACAATAAAAAATTATTTATAAATTCCAATACTTAGCTGCTATTTCTCCCAGTGAACAAACTTCAAAGGCCCCCTCTTTTTTATGGTAATTAGTCTGAACCCTTTTTTTTGGCTTTCAGATACTCATAATTTGATCCCAAATTAGTTTTCTACTTCACTTCAAGCCAAACCTTTCCTCCACATATCGGCATGACCATCTCACTGTGCTCAGAGGGCCCCCTACGTTCAGAACACTTTCCTTTTTCTATTTATCTAAAAATTTCAAGAACTAGTTCAAGACACACCTCTATAAAGCTTCTCTTATCTGTTAATTCAAATTTTTATAGAGTCCTCTTAGCATTTAATCTGATTAAATAATTCAACTACGTAATAATTATAGTAGTCAGCAGTAGGGCTCTACAAAGGTGGAATATGCTATAATTGGTAAATCTAGATGGTGGGTACATGGGTGTTTATGGGGTTATGCGTGGTACTTTTCTGTCGATTTAATTATTTTTCAAAAGTTTGGGAAAGAAATTTAAGTCAGACAGCCTGTTTTCAAATGCTAGTGCCAAAATCTACTGGCTGTGTGTCCCTGCAAAGGTTGCTCTGTGACTCGGTTTCCTTTGTAAAATGACAAGAAATAATAGTGCCTACGTTGTAGTGTTGTTGTGATAATCAAATGAAGTAATGGCTATTAAAAGCTTACCTCGGGCTGGCCGAGTGCGTGATGGTTAAGAACTGGCTTGGGATGCCAGAGGGCCCTGGTTCGGATCCCACATATAAGGGCCAGTTACACTGCCCTCCACAGCTAAGATGCTGAACAACAGCTCAACCTGGAGCTGGGCTGCCGTGAGTCACCGGTGACGGCGTAGGCTGCAGCCCCTGTGGCAGTGGGCTGCCTTGGGCTACCGTGTGTAGCCAGCAGCCAGCGTGAGCAGCCACCAGCCGCAGTGAGCGGCCATCCAAAAGCCGGCGACTTATCTGCCTGGCCCGGGAAGAGCGCAATGATGGTGCCAACTTGGGCCAGTGAAGCAACGTCCTCCACAACTAGACTGAAGAACAAAANGACAGCAACTTGTCTGTTCCCCTTTCCCAATTCCCCAGCGCTGTTCCCATCCCCCCAATTCCCCAATAAAAATCTTAAAAAAAAAAAAAAGCTTACCTCAATAATTACAAAATGTGTTAGTTAAATTAATAGTTATGATTGTGATGGTGTGTAATGCAGTATATATAGCACAGTAGTTAGGACTTACATGGTTACGTTCTCTACAGTCAGATTCCTAAGCTCACACCCTGGCTCCACCACTCACTAGCTATGTGACTATGCACAAATATGTGGGGTTTCTTTCTTTCTATCTTTCTTTCTTTCTTTCTTTCTTTCTTTCTTTCTTTCTTTCTTTCTTTTCTTTTCTTTTCTTTTTCCTTTTCTTTTTGGTGAGGATTAGAAACTTAATATAGAGAGGAAATTTAACACAGTATCTGGCATACGGGCAATCAAAATTGTTGTCTGTGTTTGATTTTATATGGTTTTTGATAGTAAAAGGGAATGATTTTTATCATAAGAAACTCTAAATTTTTTAAAGTCAAAGTTTTTTTCTTATGCTTCTAAATATGCCACATCACCAAGCAAAAGACTGAGCATACAGCAGTTATGTGATAAATATTAATATAATTTGCCTCACAGCCTGACCAAACTTATTTCTCCTGTCATAGAGAAGAGACTTAGAAAGTATCAAATAGTCACATGGAAGGAAGACAGAGTAGGAAAAACCTATTCATATTCATATAGATTATGTTCTTAAATATTTATTGCAGAATGACACAATTTTAAGAGACACAAACCTATAAAAATTGAGAAAAATGTAATGGGTAGAGAAGGTCAAAACAATACCCAATCTGGGAGAAGGAAGATGGCAATAACATCCCTGTAGCAGGAATGGCAAGTAGTTTTAATCCATGGGCCAACTATGATGGGAGGTAGTTGCTTTGTTTTTAGGACTGAAAGAGATTTGGGATTCATTAAGAAATGAAACTAGTACTCAGATTCATGAATATTAATTAATTTTATCTTCTATAACACACTTTGAATTTTCAGTGGCTTAACACAATTGAAGTTTATTGCCAATGAAAGTGGGTGTTCCTGAGGACAGAGCACTCTCTGCACCATGAAGTCATTGAAAGACCCAGATGGATGAATGTTCATCCATTTCAATATGTTTCTTCCAAGGTTTCCTTGGGTATCATCTTCATTCTAGCTCATGAGAAGGGGAAAGACATGGAGGATAATGTGTCGGTAGTTTTATTGTGTAGGAATAGAAGCAAAATATGAGTATATTCCATTAGCTCTAGGCTTTAGCCACTTGGCCCAAGCTAAATGCAGAGATATCTTGGATATATAACCTAGCTGAGTCCAAGAAAGAAAAGGCAATAATTTTGTGATCAGCTAGCAATACTTGCCACAACATGGCCAATCAATGATGTGTGCATGGAGTAGAGAATTCAGTTGTAATAGCCTAAGGTATGCATTTGCTGTTGCTGGTCTCACAAAAGGACACACAATCCTTAGATGGAGATACCACAGAATTCAAAGTTGGATCTTTTATGCTTTTAGTGTGGGGATTATAAACTAGAACTAAAGAACCTTAGGGCATCTGGCCTCTGGGGTTTTGACTGAGGTAGACGAAGTTTGGGAAAATTTGTGACAGATGAGTATCTTTTGATCAGAGTACCATTAGCTCTGTAAAGTGGAGTTCCAGGTAGAATCTGAGTAGAAGCAGCAAAAAAATGAAAATACTTCTTAGGACTGGCTTGGGGCCCAAGAGGTATAGGAAAGTAGAAAGTAGGTTTCCCTCTAGGTTAGGGGGCTCAAAGGAATGTAAAAAGAATAAGACTGTGTACTAGTCTAGACCTCCATTTTTTGTCTGTTTCTCGTAGGTACATTTATTGTTGTGATCAGTACAGAAGATTCTGTACCTTCAGCTAAAGGCTTAAAAATCAGCCTCAAATAAAGTCTTCACACATCATTAACTCTGGAATACTTCTAGCCCCTCCATAAAATTCATATGGTTTCATAGAGGCTTATTATTAAAGGAACCGTTTTCATCTTTTTTGGGCTTGCCCAACCAGGCCAATGAAACAGAATTTCTTGTTCTTGGAAATATTGGGAAAGTCATTCTCATGCTTCTGTCCATCCAGTTCACTTACTCCTCCCAAAAGAAAATACATGACTTGTCTGACCCGTAAGATTAGGAAAAGGGCCTGCCAACCCAAGGCCTTGGGCTTTAGCTTGTTGTCTGGGCAACGTATTCTTAAAATTCCCAGTCTTGGGGGATGAGTTATGGGTAAGGATATGAAGGCCTGAGGTTCTTACTGTGACTTGGTGAGTTATTTCATTCTGAGAGAAATGTGTAGAGAAGCCCTATTATAGTCATATTTTCAATCCACTTTTTATAATTCAACTCTTCTGTCAATAAAACTTATGTTTTGATATTTATTTGTCTGACTTGTGCACTTTTCTCAAATAATTATTGAACACACATGAAGAGGGTGCCAATTTGGCTGCCAGCCCCAACAGTTACCAATATTGCTATTTTTTCACATTATTTCTAGCATATTCTATTGCTTCCATGGCTCCAAATAATAAGAGTAATAATAACCTGAACATCTTCAGCAATTTTAAACTCGTCTCACGTGTCCTCAGAGAAATGTATAGGGAATATGGGAAAAAGCAGAGTATTGAATATTTCATTTCTGTGAGGTCTAGAAGCTTGATTTCCCTGCAGACCTAATTTCTTTCAAACACAGAATATTAGTGCTAGCAGAGTTGAGGTGACAAAGAGATGTATTCAAGTTCAGAGAGCCATGGTCTATTCAGTGAACTTCCCTGGGCAATTTAACTCCTACCTCCACCTGCATATTAAACAAAAGGAGGTTTGATAAAGTATATATTTTCAACTTAAATTTTTAGCCCCTAGAATGCAACTTGACTCTTTGGCCTACTTCATCAGGGCTATTATTATGGTTAGGATGTAAGAAATGGCAATAAGGCCATAAGATGAATGAGATGTCTGCTCCAAATAGCCCAACTGTTTCATGGCTAAAGACAAATATTGATTTCATTGGTAAAACTACTTAGATGGATAATCTTGCTGCTGAGATTAATTCTACTTATTCGATCTTTTTCATATTTGGTAAACATAGATCCAACCTTGCAACAGGAGGGTTAACTGACCTTTCTTAAAAGTAATTTGTGGAAGAAGAGAAAATTCTTCCCACACTTATTGTGCAAACTAGCACTTGCATGCCGGAGAACTCCTTTTAAATCTTTGGGTGCCTCTCTTCATTCAGCTGTCAAGATCTCACTGCTCCTCTTCACAGGCAGAACAAATGGCACAATCTAAGAGTTTTTAGGTTGTGCTGAAAAACAAAACAAAACACAAGTAAGCATAAATAAACCAGATATTTAAATTCTAATCGATTGCAAAATCCAGAGCCTGTTGAAACTACAATTTCTTTCAAGGTGGTCACTGTATTCCAGTTTGACCTGAAAGAGAATACAAGTGTTGTGTGTGTGTGTGTGTGTGTGTGTGTGTGTGTGTGTGTGTGTGTGTGTTGGGGGTGGGGTGGATTTCTTCCACAAGGAAGGCAGTCTCTTATTCTACATGGGGGAGGGGGGAGAGGAAAGCCCCCTTTTTATGTGGTAGCTACACTGTTCCATAGATTTTGTTCTAAAGAAAGCTTGTGCTTCTTTAGTTATTGCTTTCCCCAATCCTCCAGAATTTATTTAAAAAACAATTAAACCTAATTAAAACTATCTGCTTTACTGCCAGAGTGGCCCTTCAATGCCCTAGAAAGACATAGAGATGGTTCAGAGAGGGGCTGGGAAACAGAAGGAAACGTGGAGCTCTGCAGCTCTTCATATGCGAGAAAATAAGCAGGAAGGAAGGTTAATGTTATTGAAAAAAACCTAGCGACTCAAGACAGGTGTTAAGCCCTGAGGCAAGATTCGAGACTGTGGGAGATTATGTGCCTGGAATGAGGGTATACCCTGGTCTCAGAAGATCCAGCCAGCAGTCCTGACCTATTTGCTCCACGGGAGTGACCGTGTTATTACTTGCGGTTTAGTGTGTCAGCCTCCATGCTTACTGGACCCTGGATGTCGAAGGGTACAGGCTCCGTGGCAAACCTGGCTTGCTTAGATTGGTGGTTTAATTTCCCTGCTGCTCTCAAGAGAGAGCCTATTTCTATACTGTAGCATATTTATTATGAATATTAAGTGATAAAACTGGCTGTATTTGAGAAAAGAGTCATGCCCACTGAAGACTTCACGTTAATTAACTACAGATAAAGCCCAAACATCTCTAGAAAGCCTAATCCTTTACATTCTAATTCTATCAGCTGTTAGGTTTCTGTCTCCCTGTCACCACAGAGCCACAGGGTGAAGACGTGTCTCTGGTAATGTATGTAGTAATATTATCAAAACAAGTTCTTCGTGCCACTACATTCCTGAATTTGAAAACATTTAGGGATGTCCTAGCTAGAAGTAGGAAATATGACACACAGGGGTAAATGTATTATGGAATTTTGTGGAGGCACCAAATTTCATTTTAGCCAATAATTTTGATATCTCACCTCCCGACCTCAGCTACCTTGACAGTAACTCATTAAAAAAAACAAAAAAAAAAACAAAAAACCCCACTATTTTCTGTGATTCCAGCTCAATTACAAACGCCCTAAACCTCAAAAGGAACTTAGCAAAGGACTTGATGTGTGCCTGTGTGTGTTGCTGGTGAGGGCTCAGGGAGCTTAGAAGAGGCGCTGAGGAGAAATGTTGGAAGGGGAGAAAAAGGAGTGTATTGGGAAAGACAGCACCCAGAAGTATTGCCTTTGAGTAATACGAGGCATCAAAATACTTACAAAAGGATTTCACTGACAAGAGTTTCCCCTTAAGAGCATTTGTCTCTAGAACGCAAGATCCTTAAACTAGAGAAGGTAAAAGTATTATAAAAGAGGCTGTGCAATGGGAAAGTGAAAACAGGCTAAAAAACAGGAAAGATGCAAATCAAAACTATAAAAAAAATGTCTAATGTATGTGTCAGCTCTTTTAGAATTCCAGGGAAATGGTTGAAACGTCTTCACTCATAAGAATTTTCAGCACAAATAGTTCAGTAAGACCTATTTGAGACCCTCACAAATCTGGAGCTCCCTGCCCATTATGTGCAAATGATAAAGGAGTCCATTCTTCAGTTAATCAACTACAAGTTTAAAACTCATTCACTGCACACACTATACCAAGAGGAATTTGCCAAAACTGACAAGTCCCTGTTGTAACAGTAGTGAAAATCTGATAAGTAGAGGAATAATCAAAGAGTCTTCATCATATTCTGGGCAATCAATCTCTTTGTCTGGTTGGCTGGGTTGCCCTCATCCCCTGCTATGCAATGTGAAAATAAACACAATCTAAATGTCTACTGGGCTTCTACTGTTTTGGGGTACAAATGAAATGACGATGCTGGAAAAATTAAGTCTTGTTAATACCTACCACCCGTGGGAAAGCCAGAGCCCAGATTGTCCTTAACATTCCCTTCCCAATCTCATAACTCCCTGTGTGGTCCAGTCTGGGCCTCTTCTCTGCCTTTGGGGTAGTAGGCAGCTGCTTACCTCTAATCCCATCTCTGACAGCAAGCCCACCTTCCCACCCCAGCAAAGGCATCCTATGGATCCCAACCTTAAAAGCTCCCTTGGGCTCTCCTTCATTGGCTTGCCGGCCTTAGAGGCCACTGCTCTTTATTATGACACTCTGCCACTCCCAACCTTCCTTCCTCACATAAGCCCGAGGGACAGCTCTCACTTTTCCTAAGACCCGACTGAAGGCCCAGCTATAGAAGGGAAGTGCATGCAGCTAACTCACATCAGCTACTAGAGGTGGCTGTGCTGTTTGAAGGGGCCACAATACCAGACCCTTGGTCGTGAGGTTCCTTAAATATTCCCTCCTTGTCTCTCCTTGTGAGGGAGGTAAGTTTTCTTCTCAAGTGTTTTAAACTTTCCTAGACTCCTCAGAGACAAGACCCAAACAAATAAATCCTAAAGAGATGAGATAGTCCCTCCTCTTCTCCAGACTAAGTAGTCATTTCTTGTCTCAAAATCCACTTTGTCCTGGGCCGGCCGAGTGGCTCAGTTGGTTAAGAGCTCACTCAAGAGTGCGAGCTCTGAGTAATAGCGGTTCGAGTCCCGGCCTGAACTGAGCTGCTGCTGAGCTGCCAACAAGTGGCAGGATGGCTCAGCTAAAAAAAAAAAAAAAACAACTACTTTGTCCTGGGGTGACTGACACTGGAAAACCACACTCCCATAAGAAGAGGTCCTCACCTTCCACCTCAGTGGAACCATCACGTAGACTTCAGCCACCCTGCTTTGTGAAGGGCTGCACACAAAGAAGATGGAGTGGTGGGAGACTTGGGGAAGCAGGAAAAGCTGCTTCTTTATATACCTCCCTTCCAAATTACTAAGAGGCATTGATAGCAACTTTAATTTTTTAGTTTCCCACATTCTGGGCTTTCAGTCTTGAACTTAGCACACATAGGAGTGTTTTATGGTCCTTTCTCCAAGGCGAAGCAAACGTGATTCCTGTACATCTTTTCGAAAGTCTCAGGGTCTCAAAACCTGACCGGCTCCAAGAAGGTACTCAATACATTGGTTCAAAATACATTTCCACAAGAACAAGCAGCAGTTTGTAGGCATCTAAATCCATCCTTAGAAAAGGAACTTTTTATTTTTCAGAAGCAGCAGCCTACAGAAATGCTATTCTGCTTACCACATACATGACCTTTTCCACGATTACCCAGAACAGTTTAGCTTCTTATAGCTTCAGCTGCTCAAACACCTCCTTTTTTTAATTATGACCTGTGATTTAGATTTGCATAACTGAAAGACCCATGCAATGATTTTCATCAAAATATAGAAATACTGTGCATCAACACTGTATTCAAGTTCCAATTTTTCGCAAAACAAAATAACTGTTTGCAACTTAGAAATGACCTTTTCCCCGAGCTCTGTCACTTTCATCAGCATTTCCAATAGCTTGGGACCAAGCCTCCACCAAGTTCAGCTCCAAGCACCATGTGCTTCTCAACACTCCCTTCAGCACTTTCTGCAAGAAGCTAGGCCAAGAATGCAGCCCTGAGGTGATGGTGGTGGAACCATTTTCATATCTTTTTTCAGGAACTGTTTCCTTTTCCCTATATAGTCAGTAAGTTACCTTTCTAGAAAGTAGCCAATCTAAAGTCAGTTGAATAATTAAAAATAAATAAATAAATAAAAATAAAGTCAGTTGAATAATAATAATAAAAATAATAGCAAACATCTAATACAGTTATTATGTGACATTCACTGTTCTCAGGGCTGCATATATATTGGCTTAGTCTTCAAAACAACTCTATTGCATATTATTACACACACACACACACACACACACACATATACACACACACACACACACACACACACACACACACACACACACACCAGCTCTGCCCATTTTGCATGCCTGAGAGGGATTAAATGACTTGCCCAGCCCATACAGAGAGTAAAAGTGGCAGAACACAAATTAAACTTAGACAATTTGACTCCACATTTAATCTCTTAACCACTCCATTCCACTGCCTCATGAGACTGGCTATCACACTACTTTTCATAAATTCCCAATGTAAAAAGTGGCCAAATTGACTAGGAGTCTTTCAGCCACTATCCTACTTCATTTATTTCCTGTGGTTTCAGAAAATGTGGTTCAGAGTGACTCTGGAATGCACTTGCAATGCTCCATTGTAGGGGGAACATAGACACTGCTGTGTCCTTTTTGTTGGGGGAGGCATCATTATTATCAGTCACCTTCATAGCACCTACCATTTGTGGGCCTCTCACTGTCCTAGGCACCGAGCTATCTGCATACGATAAACGGTATCATTTAATTTTCACAAGCCCATGGAATAGATGCCATTATTGTCCACCATTTAGCAGAATAGAAAACTGAAGCTCTTACAGGTTAAGTAACTTACTGAGGGTCACATGGCTATTGAATTTGAGAACCAAAATTGGAGCCACGTGGTTAGATCTCAGATTCATTGCTTTTGGCCACTGTTACACTATCTCCTGGGTATAACTGTTGTTCCAGGAATATGGAAGTTGATTTGGATCATCATAGTGTGGTGAGATTACTTGACTTATTTTAAAAAACAAAAATTCACTCTTTCTCCCACATGAGAGATGGCCTCAGGTTTTTCCCTTATGATTTATTTTTATACTCCTTAATACATCATGTCTACAATTAAGAAGCTGGTTTTATGGAGAAGACAAAGAAAGATACTTTGACTAGGTTATCCGAGGTATGAGAACTCTGTTATTAGATTTTCTGTTTTTTGATTCATCTCATGAAACCCGAAATTGTATTCATTACCTCCTTGGTGCGAGCCCCACTTTACATGCATGCAGTCAGTCTGGTATGAAAACTGTTGTTCTGTGTTGTATAATTATTTTGACCTTGGATTCAATAAATAGAAACATGTTTATAAGACAGTGATGCTAATTTACATGAAACTGGAAAACTTCCAGTGTTAAAAAATTAACAAAGGAAATATGATATCAATAATAGTTGGAAGAGTCAAAATAATATCAGTACAGCTATTATGTTTATTACCTTTATTTTCTCTAGGTTTTCGTATCTAACGAGTTCAAAAGCCTTTTTTATGTTCCAGTGCATTATAGTCTGAGGGCCTCTAACATGCGGTAATAGAGCTTTGCTATGTACGGTGAAATAGCCCAGTATAGAAAGAGGAGCATCAGCTTCTGAGGCAAGACATTTGGGTGACATTTACAGAAAGCAAGATATCAAAATCTTACCGTTATTTTTGTCACAACAGGATTGCAGTGCTTGGTTTTGCTTGCCTAAATTGGCTGCTAGAAAGCAGTGAGAATAAACCGACAGTTTCAAAGAACCACTTCTTCCAAATGGTTTATTGACATGCACATATTTCCCACTTAATGCTGCTTCCCTGGGATCTATAAGGTCAGCACAATTACTCATTAGGACATGTTTTAGTCACCTAATGACTGGGGTGCCTGTGAAACTAGGCTTATGCCCTTCGTCCTTCCTAACTAGCTTGGTGCTTCAACATGTGAATTTTAAGCTTGGAAAATACATACGTGTACATACACATACACATATACATACATGCGTACATACATTCACTCATGCATAAAACACTTGGACTTGATCTTTAAATCATGTAAGGATCATACACAACTAGTGGGAGTATAAATTGATAGAACCGCTTTGGGAATCTGTTTAGCAATACTGGCTAAGGCTGGACATTGGTAGCAATTCCACTCCTAGAAACATGCCCGCCAAAATATGTACATATTTTTACAGCATTACACATAGAATAATGTCAGAGCACTGTTTTTAATGATCAAAGACTGACAACCACTCAAGTGACCTTCAATAGTTGAATGAATAATAAAGGGAATACTATACAACAGTGAGAATGAACAAACTTCCACTACACAGCAACGAAGATGAATCATAGAAATGTAAAGTCGAAAAGGGGAAGACAGACACAACAAGTGCACACTCAATGATTCTTTTTTTTTTTTTTTTTAGCTGAGCCATCCCGCCACCTGTTGGCAGCTCACGGCTGCTCAGCTCAGGCTGACTCGAACCGCTGTTGCTCAG